>NW_015387274.1:190821-213804 GCF_001527695.2 Protobothrops mucrosquamatus | reverse complement strand
AATTTTTATAAAAAAATAATAAAGGCCTTATAATAATATTTCATTTTAAATTAACATTTTAACTTTAGTATTATTATATTTATGTATTTGTTTTTAAAAGGCTGTAAGCCGCCCTGAGTCCGTAGGGAGAAGGGCGGGGTAGAAATATAAATAATAAATAATAAATAATAAATAAATGTTGCTTCTTCATCCGTGGTTATCCATGAGCCATGGTGGCGCAATGGTTAGAATGCAATATTGCAGGCTGACTCTGTCTGCTGCCAGGAGTTCAGTCTTGACCAGCTCAAGGTAAAATGAGGACCCAGATGGTTAGGGGCAATATGCTGACTCTGTAAACTGCTTAAAGAGGGCTATAAAGCACTATGAAGTAGTATACAAGTGCTATTGCCATCCAAGATATAGAGGATAGCAACATAGAGAGAGGTAAGAAGTAGGGCCATGCTATCAACTCAGTTGAAAAACTGGAAGCAACTATGGACTTTTCTGGTTTTTAGAGCACTCTTCTTTAATTCATTAAGTGCATTTCTATCCCATCTTTCCTATAAGGTGCTCAAGATAGTGTACATGGAGTCACCTCTTTTTTTAACCTTTTCAACAACCATGTGAGGTTTTGCTGAAAGAAAGTGAATGACCTTTGTTAGATCCCTGGTCCCAACTTAAGACTTACCACCTTGCAGTGATGTTGATGAGAAAATCAAAATCAAGTGATATTACAGCATACAACATAACTGCATGTTATGGTAAATTACATTACAGGTAGTATGTGTACATAAACCATCTTGGTGTATATGTAGTACATTTTTTATTGTTAGACCTGATAGCAGGGACTGTGTATTTGGGTGTGTATGGGTGTGTTTGATTCCTGAACTGTAAACCCATGGAATAAATGCATTAATCAAGCAAACAAATATTTATGCATATTTCAGTCATGGTTAATTGCATAATTGGTTTGTAGCTTTAATACTTCCTAAATGCATATGCATATTTTAATCATGGTGGGAGCAATAGTTTATATAATTAGTAGGAAGAAAAACATAAAAATGTGTTGCATTCAGCATTTTGAGTGTCACTATGAGTTGGAGCTTGAACTTAAATACCCTAGAAGATTGGAGACAGTTGGGGAAAATGTATTGTAATTTAAAATGGGAAACATGGGATAATTGCTTTAACCTAAATTTACAAGATGGCTATGGTTCATTTAATATTTCCTCAGCATATTTGAATTTCCATTCTCATTTTTAGCACCTTCTCAGTGCATTTGCAAAGTGAGTTCCACCAGCATAAGATTTTGTGATATCACTCTCATTAGCTGCTTCATCTGAAAAATAGGAGCTGCCATGTACTGTAAGTCCTTGAAGGTGCTATAAGGAGAACACATTTTTAAAATGCTAAACAAATAAATCAATTCTTGACAAGTCATAAGGATAACTGATGCCTCCTCCCATAAATAAATTAAGGAATTTCTCTTTTCCTGGAGATGAAGGAAGAACTTTCCCCTTTCAAAAAGTGAAAGTTAGGCTTTTCATCTTACATGGTTTATTTTTTTTAAAAAAGAATATACTTTGGCAGATTCAGATTCCTGGGAATTCAGATGGTTTGAGTATATGTATTTTATTCTGGAGAACAAAATCCATTGTCATACTAAAATATGGTTTGGGGCAAATTAGGAAACAAATAGCATATGTATAAAGAGAAGAACCCTTTATATCATCTTGAGTTATATTTATTTATTTTTATTAAATGTATTTGTTAAATGCATTCCTCAAAACATAATTCTCCCAAGAATGCAAACTTACTATTACAAAAACATGACCATTTTATAAAAATATGTTTTAGAATACAGTATATATATAGAATATTTGATATTTAGAATATAAAAGTGTTCCCATATATTTGAAACATTTAACTTTTTTTGACAGTGAAGCCAATTTTACACACTTTTCAAAGTAAAATTTCTTGTTACCTTTTTCAGGAAGGTCTTTTTTAGAAAGCTCTATCTATCATGCAGCTAATTAATGGCACAAATATCCTGTTGAAGGTAAGGGGGAAACTGCAAAATGTACGAAATAGTCCATTGCTATTGCAAGGGTTTTCATTTTTCCAGCTTACCCTTGTGTGTGTTACGAGTAATTGAATCATAGAATATTGAGGAAGAAAAGATATATAGGTCATCTAACCCAACCCTTACTCACTGCAAGTATCCACTAACCTAACTAGAAAAATGGACATAAACCTCCTGTTTGAAGATCTCCAGCCAAGAAGAATGCAAGAATCCACCACTGTTCTATGGTGCAGACATTCATTGCTTAACAATTATTATCATGATGACAATAAATTTAAATGAATAAATAAAAATAAAACAATTCATCCTATTATGCAGATTCTGTTCTTTTATTTCCACTGTGTTCAGTTTAGGTCATTTATAAAGAGAAGGACTAGGGGTGACATGAGAGAAGGTGACATGATAGCAGTCTTTCAATACTTGATGGGCTGGCACAGAGAAGAAGAGGTTGACCTATTCTTTAATCACCTGAGGGCAGGACAAGTAGTATAAAATGGAAAATTATTAAAGAGAGAGCCATCCTAGAATTAAGGAGAAATTTCCTGATAGTGAGAACAATTAATCAATGGAACAGCTTTTCTCTGGAAGTTATGGGTGTTCGATCACTAAAGGTTTTCAAGAAGGGATTGGACAACTATTTGTCCAGCATGGTATAGGATCTTCTGTTTGATCAGTGGGTTGGTCTAGAAGACCTCTAAGGTACTTTCAAACTCTTCTATTCTATTCTATTCTATTCTATTCTATTCTATTCTATTCTATTCTAGTCTAGTCTAGTCTAGTCTAGTCTAGTCGTTCTGAGTCAAGGAGTCCACCTGAGACTTTTCTCCAGAATGATGCCAAACCATTCATTAGCACTTATGGGAGAAGTTATTCAAACAGCTGTAAATTCCTTGGACCACAGTATACCTAACCCACATTGATTCCTCTTGTCCTTAAGGATATCATGAAAAACCTGGTCAAATATTGTAAATTCTTTACAATTAAATGTCTATGGAGATTCTCAGTCATGCAGGTCATGGTTATCCCAAAGGTGCTTTTTCAAAAGGCAACTAAACTTGCTTTGTTTTTCCTTGAAGACTTTCTGAGGATGCTCCTTGGATGAGAAGCAAAATGTCTTCAAGAACAAAACAAAGGAAGTCCAGTTGCCTTTTGAAAAAGCACCTTTGGGAGATTACAACCAACATTTTCATATTTCCCCCTCAATTTCCCCTGGTTCTCTTTTGAAATATAAATGAAATTCCTAGAATAGCTTTTATTAGTCTTTCTATCATGGCAAGAAAGATATCACAGGGTCATCCTATGTAGAATGGAATAATTACTTCACAAGGTGGGTATAGACAAGAGCAAGAATATACTGCGGATGGGGCTATCAGCCTCCTGAGTAAACCTGATAGGAAATAGGACAAGATGAGCTAATTCTACTTTATTGTAAGGCTACATTAACAAAATCTTGTAAGTCTGAAGGCACAGCTTCCTACTACCACTTTTAACCACCTGAATAATCAGGGTGAATCATTCCTAATTTTTTTCCTTTGACCTCTGATCCTTTGGGAACTCCTGTGCCTCTTGTCTGTTTGCTAAGCAGCATCTTTTCCCTTTGTCACCCAAGGTCATCCACACATTCCATTATACCGTATTTATGTTTTCACACACTTCAAAATGCCTTTTGACTTCCAGTTTGAGGGGAGAGGGAATAAAAGCCCTCCAGAAAACAGAGCTTGGAATTAGGAAAGGACATAGACTATAAATCTATGTTTTCTATTCCTCAGAAAAGCATCATCTGCTTGATTGTGAAAGCATTTATCTTACTTCTCTTTCCTAATTAATGACCTCAAAGAAGCAGTTCTATTTTTATCTTTGATTTCTGAATTAATAACTGTAGTTTCATTTTTCAAATTAAAGCTCTTGTTCTTTATTTTTATTAGATGGTCCAAATACAAAAATTAATCATAGTATTCTATAATGAGATTAAGCAGCTAGGAAATTTAGCCAAAACTATTCTTCTACCTGCACTGTGCTATGTTAATTGAACAAAACAAATACTTAAATCAACAGCATGAAAGATTTATTTTTCCACATTAATAATCTGAAAGTAATCTACTGACTGAAAGGCACAACTGCAATAGATAATTGCTCATTACATTATTATTTTCAGAATAAATCCACATTATGTCCATTGATGTAACAGACATCATTTAAAATAGAAGTTTTGACAAAGTGTAACACAAACTTGAAAAAGAAGCTACAGATGGAATCAGTCACTTTTAAATATGCCAAATGCTTTATCCTGCTCCAAGTAACTTTTCAATGGAGTTGAAAAGGAACCAACTATTGATTTATATCTTCTAATTTCTTGCAAACTACATCTTATGACCAATAATAAAAATATCTGAATCTGATATGTCTTCATCCTGAAATGAAGAATGTTGCTTCTGAAAGGAGGTGATGCAGTGCAAATACCTTTCAGTGAAATGGACACGTTGAATTTGTGAACCATCTGAAAGAGGTTTAATTGGGTGGAGCAAAATTGGATATTTCAAATTAGTTTTCATTAGGGATCTGAAACACCCAATGATGTCAATTCCTAGAAATTATATTAAACTGGATTTATTTCTTGAGATATCCGCATTATAAAATTTAACACTATATTTAGCTTTATGTATGTTAATGTTTTCATCTCTTTTCATGTTAAAATCAACATGACTAAAAAAGTGCATTTAAAAAAAAACATTTTACCCTCTCTTCCAACTGTTGGCTACAATAATTCAGCACTGGACTTTGCTATTATAATTCTTTCTAATGTAATGCCACTGTACTGCAAAGTGCCCCATATGTGAATTTTCTCTTAAAAAAAATTGATTCTGAATTTGAGAGCTACTCGGAACTTTTCATGTAAATACCATTTTATGTATTTGTAAATTCAATAATTCTTTATCTTGCACTATATTACAAACCTGAACCTTGTTACTGTTTAACTTTCTCCCTGGGAACTCTGATTAATCACACACACCCCATCCCATAGTGTTACAATTCTTTTCACCCACTAATCCACTGGCTGAATCAAGTGAAGTAATTTTGTATTTAAAGCATAACTCTGTGAAGGCCAGAAAAGTGCAATCAGTTTTGAATCTGAACTCCCTACTGATTTCCATGAGTAGCTCTTAAAAGGAAAAAAAAGTCAAAATGATACAATCTATTCCTAAGCTAGCAGGATTTAGCTCAGCATTACATAGATCCTGGCTCTTGTGCCCTGGCTTCCTGCTCTGGCTCACATGGTGAAATAGCCATTGTGGTGTGGGCTAGGAGCGTATGATTTAATGCAAACAACTAGGCCTTTGATTTGTTGACTTTCAGGAGCGTCCCAGCTTTATGATGCTGCACAGGCTTTGTTTCATTACAATACCCTACAGTGATTGACTCTCCTAGGAAGATGTGGTGTTAATTAACACTTCGACAGATTTACATTCAGCTCAGAAAGGGAGGGAAGCTTTTGTTACATGATGTGTCATCCCAGCTATAAAATGATAGAGGATGGGAAGGAATAGGAATGCCAGTGTTCTAGTTGGGAAAGGATTCAAACACATTTATTTAAAGTCTATTTTAATAAAGGGAAGCGTTACATAATTAAGCCAAAGCAATACAAAAAAACCCAGCATGTTTATAGGCTTATAAGCAGGAAACTACAACAGGAGCTTACTGAGGACCTTGGTGAGCCACCATACACAACTGTGGTTTATACAACTATGTATAGATTTGCAAAAGATAATTCCTTTATTAATGTTGGGAAACAGCTGTCATAAAGCACCTCACAAAACCTCAATCAATCAGAATTATTCTGTTTTATGTAACCAGAAAAAAATCTGATTCCATAAAAACAAAGACAAATTGTAACTTCTAATATTGTCCTATTTTCTATCCCCAATGATGGTAAATGTAGGAATATATAGATAGTTTGTATGGCCTTGATAGCAATTATAAAGTTATAAAGTTATAAAGCATTGTTATAAAGCATTATAACTTATAAAGTTATAAAGCATTGTTCAGTCAACTGAAAAGCTGCATTTAATGTATATTCTATATCTAGCTACCTACCATCTATGTATTTTGTATATTGGAGTCTATATCAAAATCTAGTATATAATAATTACTTTGATGTGAGTTATAGTAATTCTTTTTCTAGGTTATACTCAAATTCAAATTCAAATTTATTTGATTTATATACCGCCCTTCTCCCTTGCGGGACTCAGGGCGGGACTCAGGGCGGTGAACTCAACTTCAAATGAAGAAGCTAAAAAAAGTTATGCTTGTAATAATATTTTAAATATTCCAAGATATTTAAATAACAGACTGTTAATGATTTTTAAATCATATATACTGTAAGCATCAATGTATGGAAATAACATAATGTACTGAGATTTATAAAACATAATAAAAAGGGGAAAAATTAAAAAAAGAAAAAAGCAAAAAAGCAGCCAAACAAAGAAAAACTAATCTAACATCTCCAAAACCAAAATCAATATATCAATCAAATAAAAATGTAGAACATTTGATAAACAAGGAGAAAAATCAAAAAGGTATGTTTATTATGTCTTGATCACCAGATATGGTGGGTCACCAAGCAAAGTCACTTGGAGATAACCCTTCACCCCGTGGTCCCATGATCAGGAATGCTCCCATTCAGTCTCAACCAAGTCTCAATTTGCTCTTCTATGTCCAGTCCATTAAAAAAATAATCAGCACTAACATCTACAATCTTCTCCCAAGTAAGCATAGAACCCTTAAAGATGTGATATCACAGCCACATACATGCAAAATAACTCAGAAGGATGCTATGACTATTTCTTGCTGAAATATATGTTTTGTCTGGAAAACTTGCATTTAATGTACACTGCTTTTTTTCTGAGAAATTAAAAAAATAAGCTTTCTCCTATTATGATTATCATTAATCAAAACTTATACTATGTTGCTATTTCTTTTATAGGAACCCAATTTTGCCTAGAATTTGGGGAATTGATTAAATAACAAGATTAATAAGATTGGTCAATTCCTTTTAATTGGAGGCAGAGATTTGATGAAGTAACAGAAAATAAAGGCAATTTATCTACTTACTAATAGCATTCTTTGAATTTAATTGTTTTGTTCCACTGTAGCTTTGCAAACATATTGCAGTTGGGAAATAATTTGTTGCTTCCAAAAATTTCTTCTGGAAGCCAGAAGTTGGCATATCGTGACAAGGAGCCACACCATAAGTTAGCTAATTTTTATATTCCTACAGTTGTGCAGACTCCTGAAATGTGAAAATGAACTCTGGTCATAGCCAAATCACTGCAGAACATTTTATGAACCTTTGCAACTCATTACTTTCCATCTGCTGCAGTTTGCCTCAGGAATATTGAATTCTTGTTCTCTTCATTCCCTTAATAATATTAGTTATTTCTTAGTCAGCTGAGGCTTCCTTTAATGTTGTAACAAATATAATGCTTCTTTTAATTTATGCTCCATCCAGCTAGAACAATGACCTAAGGATTATTCCTTTGCCTCAGAAACCTTAGAACACTATGAGGTGTGTTTTTGTACTTAGCAGAGTCTCAGGTTGTGTAATATTTGTAGCATTTATAAGCTTCAGAAATTGTAAATTAATTTAGAGAATACCTTGGGGGAGATAGGAAAGAGAGATTAAGAGTAAACAAAGGAACAGATCATTAATGGGGGACTTGGAAAGCCATTAGAGAGGAACTTTGAAAATTAAATCTCTTTAGTTTAGAGATTGGAGCAAACAGCGGAAAAATACTCAAAGTAAACCACCTTGATTTTATTTACTAGAAGAGAGACAGAGAGAAACTGGGACTGGCTTCCAAGATTCTGCTTTAATACCCAATAACATTAAAGTTGCATTTCCCCCAGTGTTTGTTTTCTTGATCTGGCCTCTCTTGAAGGGGTGGCGATAATCTCAAAAGTCTTTTATCACAGAGGCATAAAAAGTTGCTTTCAAGTCTGGAAGATAGAGACAAATCCTCCAGGCATTGTTATGACAACAACAAGTAGATATTTAAATAATGAACTCGCACAAAGCTATGATATAGAGTAATGGGCACGTGGCTTGCCTTAAACAGGAGTGGTTCCACAACTTATTTTTTTAAAAAAATATTTATTTTACATGGCTTATATAGTTGCCCATCTTATTTTTGCATGACTCTAGGCAGCTTACAATGAAACAATAAAAGCACATAACATAATATAAATTAAGAAAACACTTACCAACCCAGTATGATTTAATCTATTATTCATACAACCAGGAGGTTGTAATGCTCAACCCATTTCCAAGGACCCGAGGCTTGATCCCAAAGCCAAGTTTTCAAGGCCTTATAAAAGGCCAAGAGGATTGGGCCAATCTAATCTCAGGGAGAATGATGTTCCAAAAGACTGTTGCCATGGAAGAAAAGGCCCCCTTTCTGGACTCCACCAGCCAACATTCCCTAGTTAACAGTACTTGGTGCATGCCCTTCCTGCCAGATCTGATAAGAGTGTGTAAAAACATTTGGGGATAGACAATCCTGTAAATAACCTAGTCCTAAAATATGAAGGGTTTTAAAGGTGACAACCAGCACCTGAAAGCACACCAGAAGCCAGTGCAACTCATGTAGCAATGGTATAACATGTGTTGAATAGCTGGCCCCAGAAACTACCCACACAACTGCTTTTTCCACCAGTTGAAACTTCTGAATACTTTTCAAGGGTAGCCCCACATAAATTGCATTACAGTAGTCCAAACTGTTCCAAAATTCATTGCCACTCAGTATTGTTTGAGCTGAAGCCTGTTGCACCCCACAGCCTCAGGTACTAAGACAGAACCTCCATGCCATCACTCATAAGGCCTGGAAGGGAGATATAAAGCTAGGTATCACCACATACTAGTAATAGTTCACCCCAAACTCAGCCAGAAGTTTCATGTAGGTGTTAAACAAGAGTAGAGAGAGTACAGAAACCTGAAGCAAAAAGAGCTGCTGGCTGGATCTTTCCAATATGCTGGCTCCCACTCCCAATTCCTGGAACCAATACAGAAAAATACCATGGTTTATGATATTGAAATAAGATAACCTTTATTGTCATTTTTTATTGTGAGCACACTGGCCCACATTAAAAATGGAATACTGTTGCCTGCTCTCAAAAGAAAGTATATATCTACCCATACACATATATAACACACATATACACATGCTATATGCATACATACACACACACACACATACACACACATATATACTACACACACACACACACACACACACATGTATTGAATGCTACTGAGGTCAAGAATAACAAGAATGGATGCATCACTCCCATCCCACTCTCACCAGAGGTCATCCAAGAGTACATCAATGCTATCTCAGATTCATACCAGTCCTGAACCCTAACTGCAAGGGTCCAGATAAACTGTTTCTTCTTCCAGAATCCTCTCAAGCTGCAGTTATCTAGAACCTGGAAAGGGAAGCTTCATCCAAAGATTTGAGGCCGGTTTTGATATTCTGTCCAGAAGAGTAACAGCAAATGGAGAAATTTGCAAGCTAAAGCAAGTAAACGGCTGAGTTTATGCGTATATACCTGATTTTCAGTTGTAAACCAGAGATGTGGGGTGAAATGATTTTGTTTTGATTTTCTAGTTTAGGAAAGGATCTGCTGATACACTGACAGATGAATTTCTGAGACGAGGCACCACAGAGAATTGGAAGAATTTTTCAAACATTATATGTTAGTTGCAACAGGAAGAGAAGAGGAATTTTTCCATCCCACTCTTCTCTGGCAGACTTGTCCATTGACCTTGGCAAGCTGCTGGACCCATTTACAAGTGAATGATGAGGGAGTAAGTCTGCAGCCAATGCCTTAAATAACTTGCTTGGCTCATCTTTGTAAGTAGGAGGCAAAGTGTTTCTGATGGGGAGATATTGTAAGGAATTTAGAGATAACCTTGGGAAAGGTATGAAGTCATTAAATAGATTCTTGAACAAGAAATTACATAGTCCAGAAAGTGAAGAAAGAAGAAATTGAAAATAATCCCACATTGACTTTATCTAGTCTAAAATGGAAAATAAACATAAACATACTTGGATAGCTTTTCAAGATTCTGTTCCTGTACCTTAGAAAAGAAATGTAGCATTCATGTAATACTTTCTGTGTCTGTTTATTGACCTGGCCTAACTTGAAGGGCTGACAGAAATCTAGGCTTCAAATTCATGACCAATATTCTCCCTTTACCTTCACTTTTATCTTTTCTCACAGGTACAGACAGACATCGATAATGTTTTAATTTGTAGTTAGTAAATGCATTGCTGTGGTGGAATGTAGTCTGGATTCCTATGAGTAAGTGGCTGCATTCCAGAGAGCAAATAGTCAGCAAAGCTTGGTCAGGGGAAAGGGGGAGGAAGAATTAAGAAGGCTCTTTCTTAGCAATTCCCAGAATATGTCAATAGTGAAGCAAATAGTTGCTTTAGTTTGGCAAGATTTCTACCTGTAGGTGAGGAACAATGAAATAAACTGCTCAGAAGTAATTCTATGTGTCTTTCTCAGTTCTTCAAATTACAATTACCCTCTAATTTTATTTTCAAGTTGTCTCGGTGAAAGGAATGAACTAATTCTTTGGCAGAAATGATGCTGTCCTTGGTGCTGATGTCAGTATATTTCAGAGCAAATTTTTACCCATAAGTATTTATAGTTCAGGATATTTTTAGCTATTTAGAGGTAAGTTCCATTAGAAGTACCCCAGTCAACCCAAATTAGATTCTCAGCCTAACTCCACTTTTCTTTGTTTAGATCATCTAATTTAGTTTTCTATAATACTTTATGATACTGTATACTGGAAACTTTCATTCAGATAAAGTTGTTGTCATTGTAAATTAATCCAGGATTGACTACTTGATTGATTTTGATAAATAGGGTGTGCAGATCAAAATAAATCTTGTCTTCCTCAGTGTTGTATGTACCCACATATTATTCAATTCTGACAACTTATCTATCAGTTTAATCTTTTTTAAATTAAAGTATGTTATATGAAAATTGTATATAGAATAGAACAGAACAGAATATAATAACTTTATTGTCACTTTGAATGTACACTAATCAGCATACATTAAAATGAAATTTCGTTGTATACAGCTCTCAAAGGGTCACCACCTCTAATATGCACTACATAAATATGACAAAAATAAATAAATTAATTAACACATTAAGAATTTTGAATATTTTACTAAGTATCTTTAGCATCTTCACTATCTAGTGCAGTGGTTCTCAACCTGTGGGTCGGGACCCCATTTGGGGTCGATCGACCATTTCACAGGGGTCGCCAAGCAAGGCTGTCCGCCATTTTTTTTGACCGCCATTTTTTTTGTCCGCCATTTTTTCCCCTTTTCCGGCAGGTGCCTTACCTCCCTTGGGCTGGGCCAGCTGGTGGTCGGCCTGCTCCGTCTCTGCCGCTTGCCAGCTAGGCTCAGCCGGCGCAGGGGGCGGAACCACGCATGCGTGGCGCTCCCGGGCAGGGAAAGTCCTCGACTTACGACCGGTTGGGGAGTCCTCGACTTACGACCGGTTTAGTCCTCGACTTACGACCGGTTTAGCCCTCGACTTACGACCGGTTGGGGTCGCGGCATTAAAAAGGTTGAGAACCACTGATCTAGTGTGTAAAATCCCTGAATGAAAGATGGGATATAAATCTAATAAATAAAGTTAGTTATATAAGATGTTTATAAATTAACATTGTTTTGTAAAAAAAATATTTTTGTATGAGTTTTTCCAGCAAAGCTATGACAAGTATCAGAGAACTCTGACACTGCTGTCATACAAAGTACAAAGTACTTTGAATTACTTTACTTCAAGTAAAGTGAAATGTCTGTGAATCTTTTATAATTCCACTTTTATTGATAAAATATTCTATTATGGAGATCAAGGACAGCTGGGTTGGGAATAGATTTCCTACCAGAGATACATCTTTCTAAATAAATTATCTCCTGGTGTCCTTAATTTAAAGAAACTCAGTAATGATAAAAAGCCATTGAAATATAATTGATATGTTCTTTTCAGCAAAAGTTCAAGTCAGGGTTTGTTGTTAAATAATCTAGGTGCTCCTCATGCTAGTATTCTAAATACATTGTCCATAGCAAAGCAAAGACTGTTTACTCTTATTCACATTATGAGTCAAGTCTACCGTACATTTTCATGAATGTGAGAATTTTAATTTTCATATGAATTCAGTGATTCATGGGAATTTTCCCCATTCTTTTCTAATTTCAAGAGGGATAGGAAAGTATATTTCATAATAGTAATTTCATATAAATAACCAGGATCTCATTATATTTGTATAGGTTCATGATACTTTCTAGTGATATGACTGCTACTAACCACTACTATTTATAACTGGATCAGAGCACACAAATTTCTTATAACCATTATAATGCTTAAATTCACAAGAGTGTTGCTACATATTAATTAATTAAAGCCACTATAAATCAATGCAGCAGCTTTGAAAATGTAATCCTTGTACTTTTTTTTTTGGGGGGGGGTAAATACTAACCTTTGAGTTACACCATTTGAAAACAAAAGCAACAAAATTAATTGATTTAATTAAATTCTTTAGCTCCTAATGTATTGTTTCTATACAATTAAAAAGAGTTGTAGAACTAATGATCCTATTGTTAATGTTGTTCAGCCGAATGTATTTGGAAGTTTATTTTTTTTTTAATAAATTAATTTGGAAACAAATGCAGTTCTTAAAGAAAGTGCTGTAGATTCTTAATTCTTTTTAAATGATTGAATTATACAAATGTAGTTAAAGCTTTTAAATTGGCAGTAGGGCTTGCTTTGAAGAATGAGGTAAAGAAAGTACTGGCATTGGTGGGATACAGTGTCTTTTGCTCCTAAATGGGAATGTTGCTAGGACATTTTACAATATTATTCTTTGTGTACTTCATGATCTCAGACCAATTATAGCTAATCACATGACTTTCTGTTGTGAGCCAATTCCCAGGACCCCAGAACAGCATCTGCTTGTTCAGAAAACATATACACATACACGCATACAAACAGAACACAACAATTCCCTCTCAGAAAAAGAAAATGAGAAGAAAAGTCATGCCGTTTCTCTCTTCTCTGGAGGCAATTTCTTCAAGGATCTCACCACGTGGTATTTTTTGCAGGCCTGGTCAACTATAGGCACCTCCCCCAAATTGAATTTTTTTTTTTGCACGACTGTCACAAAGATCAGTATTAAAACGATTTCTTACATATTTGAGACTTCAACATTTTCATAGAATTTAGCAGAATTCATACACACACACACACACACACACTCACACAAATGCTTCTCTATTTCAGCTACGAAACTTGAAGTCTAATCAAGGGGCGTTGATATAAGTCTGAAATCTAAAGCCTATTAAAAATCCTATCAACCTATGAACTTCAGAGCTAGTGGGGATTATGAAAAAATATAATATCACAATTTTCATTAAGAACTAAGTAATTAAATAATCTATGAGAAGAGCTTGCTAGGAGAAAACTAAAAAAAACCCACATCAGTTCTATGGCCATTTCCACTCTGGATTTTATCTTTTTGGGTTTTTTTAATCTCTGAGGAGTGGATTGGTTTGGATATAACATTAACCTGCTTATTATTCTGTCATCTCAATCCTGACAAAATGTATTTAACCATAGCTATGATTGATTGAAGTAAGC
The DNA here is from genome assembly GCF_001527695.2 of Protobothrops mucrosquamatus. Lineage (NCBI taxonomy): Eukaryota > Metazoa > Chordata > Lepidosauria > Squamata > Viperidae > Protobothrops > Protobothrops mucrosquamatus. The sequence continues at coordinate 200,024 of NW_015387274.1, read as the reverse complement.
CAACTGTGAACTATAGTTCATGAAAATATCTTGTTTCTACTTATTGTAGTTTCAAGAAGGGAGGGGTATACAAATAAAACATTATAAAATATCATAAAATCTATGCCATAAAGAAAAAAATATGTTGAACCATTTTTTGAGTAGTAGATAAAATTGCCTTTTTTATGCCATACTTTGTTTTAACTGATTCCTTAATAAAAGGAATATTATTGCTTTTCCAATTTCTTGAAATAATTCTCGCACCAACTTGCCAGGCTCAATCCTAAAAAGAGTCAAATTCTAAACTTTTGTGACATAATTTTACATAATATTAATTTAGTTAACACTAAACAAATAGGACAGCAGTGATTCACAGGGAAAAAGTATATGAGTCAATGACTACTCAGATTTTTAATGATTAACAAATAATGTAATAATGTTCTAATGATCAAATGGTTGGCTAATTACAAAGGTGAAGAAATGGCATATTCTTCTACTGCAAGTTTAGAATGCATAACAGAAAACATTGACTGAAAACTAAGGTTTGTGGACTTATTTTGTAGGAAAGGGATACCCTTTGTGTATTGAAATTGAAGTTATTAATTTTGGGTAATCAAATTAATGTAGGAACCCAGAATTACATCAAAGTAGAAAGAGGCTATCTGTAGGAGTGAAGGAGGGCATCTTCCACAAACAAGTTAATGGAGAATAGAGTAAGAGGTGAAATACAAATAGAGCAAGAAAAATGGAAAGAAATCTCTATCAAGTGATCAATAAAAATATATATATAGGGTACTATTAAGGGCTGGTAGTAGTAGGCTGGTATCATAAAAGCTTTGCACTGAGCTGACCAGGAAAGATTCAGATTCATTGAAACTCTGATAGCTTGACCAACTGGACAGGATGATTCTCTGTTGCTAGAAATACTGGATGCTGGACATAGCAAAGAGGATGAGGGAAACTGCTAAGGGAGTCCCCTAACAGGAGATCTTATCCAGACAGCGATGAAACCATTCTGAATTAAACAATGTTTAGATTGTACTATCACACAATTCTTTTATTTTGGCTGCTTCTGATGTTACATTATGGATGGTAAAGAGGGAGTGTGCAATGCAAAGCTTCTCTGTGAATTAATTTTGGCTGACAGTGTTCTTAACAACTGACAGTTCTAAATTTAGCCTGATGAGCAAAAAGACATTGCCCTTAGGTTGGCAAATTACACTGCAGTTACTTTATATGTATAGATACATATATCTATATGAAAAGGAAATCATTCAGGAACCAGGACCTGAAACATAGAATCAACATATTTTTCTTGCTGATGGATTTTTGTTCTCTTTGTTAAAAATACTTACGAGCCTGAAATAATTTATTTGGAACCAGATTGTTTTGTTCTCTTGCTAAGCTGTCCGGTATGTAACACTATATAAATCAGTTGCCATATACAATTTTTTTTCAAAGAATTAGGAAACAATATTTGAGAATTCATGACCCCAGCTCTTTAAATGAATGCGCATTATATATTTTCTAATTTATTGTATATCCATGCTTTATGGATTTATCTTCAAAGTATCCACTTTTTTAATCTACTAATAAGACAACATTGACCAAGTTGCTTAAGAAATCAAATGAATTATAATGTAGTGTTTTAACCAAGTGGCAGAAGCCATTAATATATCACCCACTAGTCAAACTAACATTACCTGGGAAACACTTTTCTGAAGATTTTTTTTCATCCTTTTAAATGCCAAGAAAGATGTGATTTCCTGGAATATTCAGATCTTCACTCACCTTTAGAGAAGCTGTGAATTTGCATGCTATTATTATTTTTTCAAAAATGTATTTCTGGCATCTCCATTCATTTTAAATTCATGTGATGCATAAATTTTAAAGGATGCTATTCTTTGGGTGGCAAATACATCTCTGGGTATACATCCAGATGACTTAATTTCCCCTATAGCAAACGTATTAAGTATCTACCCAAATTTAATCCAATTGCATTTGCTAGAGAAAATGTATAGGGTAGTTTAAAGATCCAAGAAGGTCCTTCTTGACGGTTGAATTTTTGTAGGGAATTATTTGTACAAACAGCCTATTTTTAGAGCCTTTTTCCATATGTTTTTCCTGCATGGTCTAATTGACTTCAAATCCCACAGGACACTTATACATATCTGTGGTTGCTTTCATGTATATAATGTTCTATCTACAGAGATTTGGAGGAGTCTAATATTGTATTGTTTTACAGAGTAATTCAAAAGGGTTCATAAAAAAGAATCTGGTTGAAATATAAGTAACCTTTCCTATTTTAGGCTTTCGGCTTATGACAACTCATAAATTATTGTTTCATCTGGTTTGCAAATATGATATACATAATATTGCTGTATATAATTTGTTTATTAAAAATGTTTATTATAATAGTAAAATCCAACACAAACTAAAGAAATAAAAATAGAGAGGAATAAAAATGCAAAAGAAAAGAAAAGAAATATATAAAGAAATGACTTCCAGCTTTTATCCCAGCAGATATAAACAAAATTAGCACTTTATAATTAATTCCAAATCTTATTGTAAAAGTTTCAATATTCCAAGTTTATTTGGAACCTTATTTCATTTATAACATTATAAGATAAGAATGTTATTTACCTTTTTGTTGTTAAGACATTTTACATTCTTAAACTGATAATTAAAGTTTTATTTCATTCGATTAAAGGCAGATTCAAACTTGTCATTCCAGAGATCTTGAATAGCTTAGAAGGAGTTAATGGAAGTTTTTGAAAGTGATTAGAAAGAGAGGTTTATGAACTTAGTGTCCTTGAAAAGTCTTCACCACCGTTGCAAGCAAGATGGCCAATCCCATCATTACTGGGTGCTCAAATCAATGGAAAAGCACTGTCTTGTGGTCTCCTTGTGATGAGCAGCCAACAAGAGCATATGTGGGTGATCTCCCATCCTCTCCTTATGAACAGAGATTCAAAGGAACTGGTTTACTTACCGGTGCCTTGATCTTTGCCTGATTATTGGCTCCATTTTCACAGGGCTGTCTTCAGTTTACTAGAAGCTCATTTATGAAACATTCATTATTGTGCCTTATTGTGCTTGTGGAGAAAAAAAAAGAATATAAAGCTTCAAACAAACAACATAATTAATTTACATTTCACAATATGGCCTGGGGATGCATGTGGCTGCCATCTACACTTCTGTATGCCTCAGAGCTGGGGGGAGACGGAGCTTAAGGGTGGGGTCTTTTTTTCCATTTGCTAATGGCATTTATTTCTGCTCTGGCTATCAAGAAAAGAAGTTGCTTATGCCTGAAATCTTCCATATAAAAAGACAGGAGCTTTTAATCAAGTTAAATAATAGAATTAGGCTAGAATCACTCTTTTCACTGCATATCGAAATGCACGAGTTTTTCATTTAGTAAAATTGAAACATGTGACTTTCTTGCATGGATCTGATTTACAAAACATGGTACATCTTTTCCTAGAGATTCAGAAAGAAAATAAATTATTTTTTTATGTCATGAATGGGGGAATCCTACAGCATGCGTAGCACAGTGCAATCTGTTGCTGCTGTGGTTCCTGCAGGTTAGTATCACCATACACTTGGTGTCACTTCAGGGCTCATATTCATATAAGCAGGCAACTTGATTACATTTGATTTAACTGGTTTTTTAAAACCTCCCACAGCTATGTTTCTGCTTCTGACAAAAGATTCTATTCCAGCATTTCCCATTGCCTGAAAAACCTAAGAATGAACCATTTTTTTTAACAAAATGCAATTCCTTTGGCTCTATTTACACATACAGATTTTCTCTCTCTTTCATATCTACAATGCATATTTTCTTTTGGATATACTGTGTACTGTAAGAAAATAATTAGGAAATGATATAATTGCTGACAATTGGGAACATAGATGCTGTGTGTTTTGCAAATGGTGTATATCATCATTTATCCTAATTATACAAAACTTTATTCATGCATAAGTCTAATGAAAACACATTTATTTTCTTTAGAGCATGTACTCATTATTGTTAGAGCAGGATGAAACTCAGAGTAGAAGGAGACAAATATAGAATCCAATTCCATTTAAATATTATTCTCTGTTTAAAAAGCATAGGCTAAGAAAATGCGTAATCACAGGATTACTAAATTAATCTAAAATTCACTTCACTTTCTACTATCAATATTATATTCTCTACTATGGATTACAATGGTTGTCCATTCCAAAGCTCAGAACTATTTTTATGTTACTTAGAAAAATCAAACCATTCCAATTTTGTGTTTACACTCATATTTTGCCCTCATGATCACAGCTGATAAGCCATTGGTTCAAGTCCAAAAATCAAAACACTATAATTTCATGTTTCACCTTCATTTTTGTCCCCATAATCATTGTTGATATTGCCTTTGGTTTAAGCATCACATTATGTATGTGCCCAACACTGCTGTTGTTTTCAGTTGAGCTGTTAAAAGTTGTTTCAAATTTAGACAATCCAAATTATTTCTATGTCTGTGTGATATTACAACCAGTTTCCCAATAGCAATTGATATCATTATTGATGACTTCTTTAAACCTGAATATTATGTTACCGATTCTTTGTCTTCAAGATTACTGTCTCTTGGAATGACTTTGTGAACAAATGTAGAACTGACCTTGGATGAGGGAAGAATGAGTGAGTTGTTAAGGGAAAAAAATATAGTTTAGAAAAATTGGAAAATTGATGCACTCCATGGACATTTTTGAAAGCTACTGAAGGAAAAATTGGACAACACCAGAACCCTGAGAATGAGGAAAATATGAGTAATAAACTCATAACCCTGATTTGACTTTATTTAGTATAAGATGGGACTGAAAGAAATTCTGACAGGCTTTTAACATTCTGTATTCTAACGGTAACCTAACTACCATAAAGAACATTGCCGAATCTCTATCAAATCTATTTCTTGACCTGGCCTGTCTTGAAGGACTAACATTAAAGAATCAAACATAGGGTCTGTTTTTTGTTTTTTTGTAATGTCTGGTGTGCTATGTTTCAGGTATCAATTACTCTAAATTTTAAAATCTCATAAAAATTATCTGTCCTTTTGAATAATTTTATATTTTTAGTCATTCTTATTGATTGGAAATCTGTGCAATTTGCACAAATGCAAGTGTAACATCTTACCACCCAATAATCAGCACAGTTATTCTATGGTCAACTGTTTCATTCTTATTTTGGCATTATTGACACTTCCTATATAAATTGGTCTTTGCTTTTGCCTTGATGATATTTGTGACTAATGTTTGCTGCCGAGCAGCAAAAAAACATTTCTTCTGTTGGTTTTTTTAATGGACCGTCCTTAAGCTCTTGTGATATTCTGGGATTGTCCAACTTTTTCTTCAGCAGCTTTCAAAAATGCTCATGGAGTGCACTGATTTTCCAATTTTCTAATCTCATTTCAAGCTGTTAATTTTTACATTCCTATTTTGAATTACTTTCTGTATATATTCCAAATTTCTGACCTTCTTTCAACAAATATTCTTTACTTATCTTGATATAACAATAAAACCTTCATTTTTTCTTCCTCTATAGATTATTAACCTGTAAAAATCAATCACTCGTCTTTCTTGAAAGATATAATCTATCTTCTTATTATGATGGCATCAATTTTTTGCTTTGCCATGCAAGATGATAAAGATCCATTTTAATCCAATTGACTATTCCTGCAGTGTTTTGAATCATGACTTGAAGGCTCTGATTATATTTCTATCATTTGGTCTAGATTTTTAGGATTTTACTTAATTGCTTATACATATTCTGAAATTATTTGTCCTCTTTATTTTATTGTGCAAAATATCTGACATTTCCAAGATTCTCAAATATTTATCAACTTGTTCGGGTGTTGGAGCTTTGATGATTGTTTACAGTATTTATGAGTTGAATACCTTCTTGTGAATTAATGAATTTCATTTTATTAAGTTCAATGACTGCATGTTTATAAAATCCACATTGTACTTCTGAGCAGTGTTTAGTAGTGATTCCAGGCCAATTTTTGATCTGGCATAGGGTTATTGGTCATCCATGTAAAAAATGATGGGAGATAAAAGTGTTCAGGATCTAGGAAGAGCACTGATACTCTCCACTCATTCTTCCCTTTAGCTTGATTAATATAGAGCTTTTCAAAGAATAGGTTCAGTTGTTCTATAATTTGTTGATCCACATAACTATAGCAAATGTTCAATTTATATTTGGATACCATGGATAGAAACATATCACAGAAACATGGCTGAGGGATTCATTGAAATCAATATTTACTATATCTAAATGTTTCCATGATCTACCAATTGATAAGCCTATAAAGAAACAGAGTTTAGTCTGGCGTGACTTATTCTATCATCCAGGCTTCCAGTAATCAAATCAATAACCATAGCAATAGCACTTAGACTTAACAGCACTCTCTGGGCAGTTTACAAAGTCAGCCTATTGCCCCCAACTATCTGGCTCCTCATTTTACCGACCTCGGAAGGATGGAAGGCTGAGTCATACTTGAACCCCATCAGGATCAAATTCCTGGCAGTGGGCAGAGTCAGCCTGCAATACTCCATTCTAACCACTGCACCACCAGGGCACCAAAAAGCTTGGAACATATAGAATTACCCCAATATAGCACAGAAATATTAAAATAGGAGGATAACAACCATGTATCTGTTATATTTAGGCTAAAGATATTTGAAATTGTTTGATTTATGTTTTAGTTTATTTTATAAAAACATGCATATATATATTCATTTTATTAACATTTGATTGCAAACTGTTTGGAGATAATATATATTACATGGGACAAAAATGTAACATGTAATATAAATAATCTCCAATCAGTTTGCAATTAAATTTTAAAACAAAGCAAGCAAAAAAAAGTTGTCAGAGGTAAACATTATAGATGCATGGGAGGAGATCTGTTTCCGCCATTCACACAGGAAAATACTTGGTTTTCAAAAGGCATAAAACAATTTAATAGTATATGCCACTGAATATCAGAAGGCGAAATATCATCTCAATATATTTTGTTGTCTGACATGTAGCTATTTATTTTTGCTCTGCTATTCAGAATCAAATTTTAATGGCTCAGGTATCTCATCCAAACCTTGTTTATGTTACCTTAATCAGCTTGACAGAATTAGTATTACATGTGGATATATATATATATATATATATATATATATATATATATATATATATANTTCCTATCACTAGGAGAAACAATGTTGTAAGAAAAAAACCATGTTAGCCTATGGTAACCCCAAAGTCAGAAAGAGTCCGATAACATCCTTTCAGAGTAACCCTTTATTAAAAAACATAAGCAATCATAAACCACACCTCCCCTTATCAAATGTGTGAAGAGATTATATTGATAAAGAGTTTATATTGATATGGGGTGGGTTCAGTGGTGGGATTCAGCCATTTCGCACAGTTTGGCAGAACCAGTAGCTAATTTTTTGTTGCCCAGGCCCAGAATGGACTTCCGGAAGCAGCATCCACACAAAGAACTGGTTGTCCACATACGGTATTTGAATCCCACCACTGGGTGGGCTGGGGGAGAAAGACAAGAAAATATAGGTAGGGTATGAGAGAGAAATTACCTTATCAGTTAACAACTGTAGGGTGTTAAACATCCATTATATTTGTTGAGACCCTGCAAGATATCCTGAAATCCTTTGATTATATATAAGTTCAGCAATCTCTTGTTTTGTTGTGCTGTCATTTTTCCAAAATGGTTGTTTTGCAAATTTGTAATGCATTGTCCTGTGCAATTGAGATCCTTTGATATTACATTGTCCTTGTTTTGATTCCTGATGTCAAAGTTGTCTCCAGTAATTCTTTTATGCAAAATTTGGCTTGTTTGTCCTATGGAGAATCCACAGGGACATTGTTACCAGGTGATGGTATGTATTACTTCAAAGGAAGAGGATTTGAAGTTGCCTCTAATTGTAATGGCATGTGACCTTGAGGGACAAGGGGAGGAGATGCTGCCTAGGAAACAATCAGATAAGAGAGGGGGGAAAACCCCAGTGGTTTAACAGTCAGAAGAAAAAGGAAGGACCTGCCTTAATTGACCAGGTGGTTAAAAGAGGTAGCAGGATGTTTTTGCCTCCAGACTTGCAAGATTCTGTTAACTTAGCCTTACAATAAAGTAGTATTAGCCCATCCAGTCACATTTCCTGATTGGTTTACCTAAGAGGGCTACTGCTAATCCTCTGTGTATACTTGTTACAACAGGGGTGTCAAACTTGCAACATCACATGACGTGTCACGACATATCATGACTTTTTTGCCATTGCCGGCAATGGTGTGGGCACGGTTTCACTATGATGCAGTTTGACACCCCTGTGTTAGGGCCCATGCTGGTTCTTGTTGGTGTAGCTGTAATAGCAAAGTATATATCTGGGTTGGGGGCAGATAAAAAAATGGAGTCATTTCTGGTTAAATAACTAAATACCAGTCCTTCATTTTCATTTTCATTTATACTATTTATTAGAATTCTTTAACTAAATATGTTAGCACATATGTTCTGATTCTGTTGAATTTTGTGGACAAACTTTTGTTAGAGGAATATGTAGCAGAAAGATGAAAGAATAAAATAAACAATAAACAATTTGGGTTGCAACTCATTTTTTTCAGGAAACATTTCAGAGATCATAGAATTAATAATAATAATAATGATAAAGTTGGAAGGGACCTTGGAGGTCATCTAGTCCAACCTCCTGCTCAGGCAGGAAACCCTATACCATTTCGGACAAATGGCTGTCCAGTTTCTTCTTAAAAACTTCCAGTGTTGGAGCATTCACCGCTTCTGGAGGCAGGTTGTTCCACTAGCTAATTGTTCTAACTGTCAGGAAGTTTCTCCTTAGTTCTAGGTTGCTTCTCTCTTTGGTTAGTTTCTACCCATTGCTTCTTGTCCTGCCTTCTGGCGCTTTGGAAAATAGCTTGATTCCCTCTTCTTTGTGGCAGCCCCTGAGATATTGGAACACTGCTATTGTTAGATCACGCAGGCAGTAAGACACGAGTCGAGTGACAGTCAGCTCTTGGTTTATTGGCAAGGCATAAGGTAAATCCGGACTGGCAAGACCCTGTTGCTAGTTAGCCAACCAGCAACGGGCATGAAACTGTATGCAGATGGAGAAGGGCAATCACCCTTAATGGGCGATCAATGGTGAAGGGCAATCACCCTTAATGGGCGATCAAT
>NW_015387274.1:169523-188079 GCF_001527695.2 Protobothrops mucrosquamatus | reverse complement strand
TGTTGCTAGTTAGCCAACCAGCAACGGGCATGAAACTGTATGCAGATGGAGAAGGGCAATCACCCTTAATGGGCGATCAATGGTGAAGGGCAATCACCCTTAATGGGCGATCAATGGTGAAGGGCAATCACCCTTAATGGGTGATCAGGATATGCATAGGGGATTAAGGGGGGGGGAATACAAAGAACACAACAGCTATCATGTCCCCCCTCGTCCTTCTCTTCATTAAACTAGACATACTCAATTCCAGCAACCGTTCCTTATATGTTTTAGCCTCCAGTCCCCTAATCATCTTTGTTGCTCTTCTCTGTACTCTTTCTAGAGTCTCAACATCTTTTTTACATCGTGGTGACCAAACCTGGATGCAGTATTCCAAGTGTGGCCTTACCAAGGCATTGTAAAATGGTATTAATACTTCACGTGATCTTGATTCTATCCCTCTGTTAATGCAGCCTAGCACTGTGTTGGCTTTTTTGGCAGCTGCAGCACACTGCTGGCTCATATTTAAATGGTTGTCCACTAGGACTCCAAGATCCCTCTCACAGTTACTACTATTGAGCAAGGCAGCCCCTATACTATGCCTGTACATTTGGTTTTTCTTGCCTAAATGTAGAACCTTACTTTTTTCACCATTGAATTTCATTTTGTTAGATAGCGCCCAGTGTTCAAGTCTGTCCAGATCCTCCTGTATCCTAAGCCTGTCTTCTGGAGTGTTGGCTATTCCTGCCAGCTTGGTGTCGTTGTTCCCCATCTGTCCCTTCGTCCAGATCGTTGATAAAGAGGTTGAAGAGCACTGGGCCTAGAACAGAGCCCTGGGGCACCCCACTACACACTTCCCTCCATGTAGATGCAGTTCCATTGAAGACCACATGCTGAGTACGGCCGGTCATCCAGCTACGGATCCATCTGGTGGTGATGCTGTCTAACCCACATTTTTCTAACTTATCAAGTAGTAGGTTGTGATCTACTTTGTCAAAGCCTTACTGAAGTCCAAGTAAATTATATCCACAGCATTCCTCTGGTCCACTAATTTTGTCACTTGGTCAAAGAATGCAATAAGATTTGTCTGGCATGATCTGTTTTTGACAAACCCGTGTTGGCTTTTAGTAATGACTTTGTTTGCCTGTAAGTGTTTGCTGATTCATTGTTTGATTATCTTTTCCAGAATCTTCCCAGGTATTGAGGTGAGGTGTTATTTTTGATTTTGGTTGCAAGCCTTAGTTCATTTTGAGCCTTAGCTTTCCTCACTTCGTCTTTGCAGGCTCAGGCTATTTGCTGATATTCCCACCTAGTTATGTATCCCTCTTTCCACTTTCTATACTTGTCCTTTTTATCTTTCAATTGATCAAAGAGTTCTTTATGCAGCCATGCTGGTTTCTTTTGAGAGCTGTTATTTTTCCTCTTTGTTGGTATTGTGCTAGACTGGGCCTATATTTTCTCACTTTTCAAAATTTCCCAAGCCTCTTGAGTTGTTTTCCCCTGGAGGATTCTCATCCATGGAATCCTTCCCAAACCCTCTCTAAGTTTATTGAAATTAGCTCTCTTGAAGTCCAAGACTCTAGTTTGTCTGTGTTCTATTGCTTGGACATCTTCTTCCATAGAGTTGCAGCAGATTTGTTCTTTGCCACTGGTTTAAATACCATGTTACCCTTCTTCTTATCTTGTACGCTTCTTTTGCTAGAAACTGTTCAGTTCATTGGATTCTTGAAGGATTAAATAGGATTGTTCTGCCTGAGTTTAACGTTCATCTTTGCCTTTTTTTCCATATGAAACAAGAAATGCAAAAAATGTGGAATGAACAGCAGTTGTCATGACAACGTCTATCATTATACCTTTAAAAAATACTTAATGCTTTTCAAATGTTTCCTGCGTGCTCCCTGTTACAGTGATGTAACTTTTTAAAATTAGTACAACTTTCTTTACTGAAGTACACCTAGAGTATTACACATAGTTTCTGCGGTTGTAAAATGGCATTAATTGAGGATAATCCATTTATACTTCATTCTCAGGGGAAAGAATAATAGTCCACTTTGTGATTATTATTACTGTAGGTACTATAGAGATGGGTTGGTTTTCTAACATTTCATAGTCTAATTATGGTTCACACTTAACTTTTAAAGTTTCACTTAAATGGTTACTTTAGTTTTATTAACTGAAACTAGAAGAGGAGGAATTATTGATTTAACTAACTAATTTTAGCTACAGAACATTTGCTTTATTATTATTTTTCCCTCTTCATTTCAGTGATAGCTCTATGTTCTTTGTGTTACCTTGTAGGAAAACAGTTTTAGTGAGTCTAAAGAGTTTTAAGATAGAAGGTCATCTTCTGTCTCAAGGAGGACTGGTAATCAAAAATATATTCAAAAACAAACAGTACAATTTGTTTATATTACATTAAGTGATTTTTGTTTTGTCTCAAACAGGTTGTTTAACAACCACCTGAAGCTCTGACCATGCTGGAAGTTACTTATGACTAGTTCTCAGACTTATGGACATTGCAGGGTCCCCCTGTCACATAACCAAATTTTGGGTATTTGGCATGTATTTATGATGGCATTATCCTACGGTGATATGATTGCCATTGGCCTTTCAAGTCAATGGGGAAAGATTAATTCATTTAACTACTATGCAAAAAAGGTAATAAAATCAGGCATAATCTACTTAATGACCACATTGCTTAGCAATAGAAGTCCCAGTCCCAGTTGTGTTTGTAAGTCAAGGACTACCTATATGCAAATGTTTATAATAAACTTTTATGCTCAGTTCCATGAAATTAGGGTTAGAGTTGAGGTTACTATTGGAGTTATGTGACTCAGGTACAAGTTATTTTTAAAAAAGGAGCCCTGAATAGGTTATGGAATTGGATGAGTTAAGTTTTAATGTTGTGTTGAAGTAACTTTCTAATTATTTTTAGCTCCAAAAGTAAAGCTAAACACGGAATTTCAAAAATAGGATTTGATATTAAAATGAGAGAACTGAAGAAGCTTCTTGGATGAGAAGTGAAACATTTTAAAGGAAAAAAACAATGAGAGTCAAGTTGCCTTTTGAAAAGCACCTTTGGGACAATCATAACCTGGATGATTGAGAATTTCTATAGACGAGAGAATATACAGTTGTTCTCTTACCCCAGTTCAAGATACTGTTTTTGATTTAAAGCTGTAAATAGTATTGTCCATTTTATATTCCAAATCCAGCTTGTTCCATGGCAACTTTCCAAAGAATTTAAATCAATGCTGAGGCCCTGTTGTGTCTGCTTACACTTTGGTGAATGGTTACTTACAAGTAGAACCAAACAAATCTATCAGTTATACTTTCCTCCATGCTCTTTTTTAACATTTCAAGAAGACATTTTTAATATAGTTTGTATTTAAATGAATATAAATGGAATTCTTAGTCATTTATGCTAGCTATAGTTAATATACTATTCCCAAGATACAAAACATTATTATACTGTGTTGGTTGTTGTTATGATTGATTGATTAAGCATGCCTGTGGTCTAGTAGTGTTGCTTAATACTATCTGCTATCTAAATATTACTACAAGTTAACTATCCTGGGCTGACTGTTGTGCTAGAATTCTTGCAGTTAGTTTGTCTAGAAGTTTCAGTAAATCATACTGCAAAAAAACTATACTTGTCTTAACTCTCTTTTGTTTGATCAGTAAAGAAGGTAGAGAACTAAGTTCTGCTTGCCTTTACCCCACCACAGACTGGAAAAAAAGAGAAAAGCTGACAGAAAATATAAGAATGGTAATTGACAACCAAAAGCACATTCGTTGCCATACTTTTGAAAGTCTGCTCCAACATATATGGATTTCCCATATTTTTACAGCCCTTGAAACGTTTAAAAAAGCCCATAACATCAATATTTTGAACAATTGTTTTGCTTACTGTGAGGTTTGTATTTTTTAAAGGAATAATCTCAGCACAGAGATTATTTTGAGATCGTGGTCCTCAAGCTGCTGCACAATGTTTGGTGCGGCCTTCAAGTTGATGGAAATTGCACATCTCTACATTCTCCAGACATTCTAATTGGATACCTGAAATGTAGATGGTTCATATTCTCTCTCGCTTCACTATTCTTAATCTCAGTGAAGAAGTGTATACCTTTTCATCAGATCTTATAGATAAAGGCAAGGGAAGAATTTTTACCCCTCACTATTTGCATAATATCAGCAATGAAACAGTACCTAGGCTATAGTCTGTTCTTGGGCACAAATTATGTATATATGAGCAAACTCATTTGGAGGACTGTTCACTTCATGGAATGGCAGTTTTGAGGGGCTTCTCCACATGTGCTCATGTAGTTTCTGATTTCTCATATTTGGATTTTTTTTGGTTCAAAAAGGACTGTCGTTACAGTGGATTCTACAACGTAAAAATAAAGCGAAAACATTTTGAATTGTTCCTCTCCTCTTACAGTGCCTTTACTGTAACATGCAAAATAGTAAGACGTGCAAGCTGCAGATTCTCTACTCAACTAAATATATGTGGCAAATGAGATTGCACACACTCTCAAGAGAGTGTGCTTCAAACAATAGTTTTACCCTAGGGATTTACATATTTATATATTTCTAGCCCATTTCTTGTCTTTAAAAAGTTTCCAAAAATAATAACTCTTGAGTATGGTAAGAGTGATGAATACAGTGTTTCTTTGAGCAGAAATGAAATACTTGCTTACGGTAATTCAGTGCCTAGCCACAAAACCTTTGAACAGCAAAGGATAAAGCTGTGCAAATGAACGGAAAAGATAGAAAAGGCTAAGCACAAGAGAAGTATATCTCCTGTAGAAAATGTTCACTAACTTAGCATCTTGTTTGTTTGTTTGATTGATTTTTTTAGGTACTTGGCAAAGTCTAATTAGAAAGAAAGGTGTTAATGGGAAAAAAGCTAGAAAAAGAACCTGTGATCATAGGTGATGCTTCACTTCTGTGTTCATCAGATAACAACTTTTATTTGTCATTTTAAAAAAAAGGAATTCAATGAAACAAAATCCCCTCTTCCTAAGGACAGCCTATTTTCCCCAATAAACAAAATAAATTATAACTTAAATAGTATAGATGTAGGCAAGAACGTCTCCTCCTCTTTACAGACAAGCTGATGTTCTGAGTGCAGGGTATCATATTCAACTATAAATCTCTGTAAGAAGACATGTTTTAAAATATGAAGGCGTCTGAAAATGAGTTCTGAGTCTTCTTAAATTTATTAATATTTGTGCATTAGAGCAGTGGTTCTCAACCTTTTTAATGCCGCGACCCCCAACCGGTCATAAGTCGAGGACTAAACCGGTCATAAGTTGAGGACTAAACCGGTCGTAAGTCGAGGACTACCCAACCAGTCGTAAATCGAGGACTTTCCCTGCCCGGGAGCGCCACGCATGCGTGGTTCCGCCCCCCCGTGCCGGCCGAGGCATAGCTGGCAAGCGGCAGAGACGGAGCAGGCCGACCACCAGCTGGCCCAGCCCAAGGGAGGTAAGGCACCCGCTGGAAAAGGGGAAAAAAATGGCGGACAGCCTTGCTTGGCGACCCCGTGAAATGGTCGATCGACCCCAAATGGGGTCGTGACCCATAGGTTGAGAACCGCTGCATTAGAGGGAGGGAGAGGAGAGAGGGAGAGAGAAAGATATGCCACCATTCCCTTCCTATAGTTATTTGTTCTCCATACCTGAAATCAGGAAAAAAAATCTATGCATTTGATAATCAATGTTGTGTTGTGCTGTTTACATCAAAGAACAGGCTATTCTTACTATTCTTTCATTATGAAGATTTGTTTTTTTAACAAATGTAAAACAAGAAGAATCCACAGAGTCTAGAGAACTTACTAACTGGGATAACTCTGCCTTGCATATTCTACAACACAAATGAAGTATTATTTCAAATGCTCATCAAGGATTGCTGAGGGAACATGTATTGTAACTTAAAGTTTAAAGTTTTCTCCTATAGAGACCTACTCAAGGCGGCAGTGCTCATTTCCGATTCTCAGCCAAGGCAGCCCGTGTTGGCTGAGAGATGCTTTTGTCATCATTTGGCCAGCATGAAAGTACAGAATGCTGTAATCCTTCCTGCTGAAGAGAGACCTATTTATCTACTTACCTTTGCATGCTTTTGAGCTGCTAGCTGGTTGGGAGCTAGGATGAGTAACAGGAGTTCACCCCATCACACAGTACTCAAGTCTCAAACTTGGTCTGTTAGATTTCCAGTTGACAAGCCCAGTGAGCTGTAACTCTAGCCCCTATTGTAGCTTAAGTATCTCCTAAGTCTAAACTACCAGATGTGTAGTGGAAAGTTGATGCATTTACCAGGATGGAGTGGGTAGGTAAGGGATGCAAATTCTACAGCAACAATTACCTCTTAATAAAGTACTTCTATCTGCCTGAATTTTTAATTGATTGGTAACAGATTTAATCATGTGGGTTCCTAGTTCCTTCCTACTAAGGAAGGAAAATTTGATAAGAAACATATGTAGGTAGTAGCAATTCTATTTTACAGACGTTTACAGCTAGATGCAACAACAAGAATGTAATATAATAATTTACTACATTCTAATTTAAGATCACAATTATAAAGCCTCTATAAATGATATGGCCCATAACAGTTAAAAGCAATCATTAGAATATATGTGTAGATAATCAGACATTTCCACATGAATAATTCATTACTTAAATCAACTTCACAAAGAACTTCCCTCTCCCGTCCCTACCTAATGTTTAAAATTTTAATAAATCAAACTCCAGAACTCATGCTAGATGGGAAACTTTTCAAATAGTTCATGACAGTACATTGAAAAATCTATGCAAAGAAAACATAATGACTAAGTTCACATACTTTGCTTAATCATGATTGTTAAAAAGCCACATTGGCCTGTTCATGCATAATAATAGGCTGTGTGCCAAGATTTACAACAGCCAGTGACTCAGTTCACATATTGTGCTAAACCAAAACCAAATTTCATTAAAGCCAGCTCAATATGTGGTAGGGAAAGGAAACACATATAGCTTGATTTTGTTAGTTAACATTGGAACTCAAGAAGACAAAATTTAGCACATGGAATTAAAATAGGTGCTATATATTACAGGTAGGCATCCCACTGAACTAAAAGTCCTGACATGCTTGCTCATTAATCATGTTTTCTGGGACTGCTAGAAGTTTAAAATCATCAGAAATGCCACAGAGGTTTTGCCCATGAAAGAGGCAACAAGAAACCATTGTAGAATGGAAGTAAAGTGTGCATGAGAATAAACAGAATGCTTAATGAATAGTTAAATACTGAACAGGGAATAAGATAAGGATTTAAGGGTATTTATAGATAAGTGTATAAAGAATGCTTGGAATAACATCAGAGAATTATTAGTTGAAAACATTTATTAATGTGTGTATACTTTTATAAGTAGCTGTGTTGTTTACTTCATGTCAATGGAGATTCTGAATCATCCAGGTCATGGCTGTTCCAAAGGTGCTTTTCCAAAAGGCAATTGGATTTTCTTTCTTTGTTTTTTTGTTTGAAAATGTTTCACTTCTCATTCAAAAAGCTTCTTCAATTCTAATTGCATAATTCTCTTGGGTTTTATTGTATGTGGCTACACTTAGAAATAAAGAACATGATTCTGACATCATTTATCCCAAGCCTATTTTCCACAGATGATGTAATCAGCATTTTACTGCACTTCAACAAGGAGCAGAAATAGAGAAACATTATAATCTTTCTTATTCCCTATTCTGTTTTTTTAAGCATCCAACCAGATAAACTCACCTTTCTCCTGCTTAATCATTCCTGGGTTCTTCTTTACACAGTGACAAATGCAAAACCGAAAACAGCAGCCGAAGCCCAGCTTCTGATTGCATTTTAATTTTAGAAGGAATGAGAATTCGGTAGAATGCAAAGGGTGAAAGAATTGGTCCTGGGTTACTATCGCAGACCCATTTTAAAACAGACACTGCTTTTACTATGGGGAGTAAAAAGGAGAGAGGAAAATATAATGAGCTCTTGATAGATACAGTAATGGAATTCTAGGCTTCTTTGAAAAATTTAGCACCTCTTTCCTTGCTTGAGTGGAACCGAAGAGCTACTATTTGAAGGGTTTTTTGGGAGGTGTGAATTCATTTTTCACCAGTTTAACAATGTCAGCTGTATCTTTCTTTCGCTCTTCTAGGCTACCCCATAGGAGAGCTGCAGACTTTCATCTTATTCACACGTTCTACGGTATTTTCATGACTCAGACTCTTGCTGGAGGAAGGAATTGGAGAAATGTATTCTGCCAATTTCCTCTCCTATCCCCAGTAGAGCCCCCTTGTCACTCTATTTAAAACAAGTCTTTTCAACCTAAAGAGCTGGAAGTTAGATAGGAGATGATTTCCTTTGCTTTAAAGAGATTTAGAGTAATAAGATAACTTAACATTTTAATAGTAAAATTATGATGTTTGCTAATTTGTAAATAGTTTTGTTTTTTTTTTAAAAAAAACATTTTGTAGCTTGGAAAACTAACACTGGACTAAACTATGTTACCTTCACTGGTAGCACACTGAACTTCATTTACCTTTTCTCTCAAGGATTTTAATTGTCCTTGTTCCTTTTTTCATATTGACTTCCATAAGGGAAGGCACTACACGACCAATTTATTTTTGGTTGGGATTGGTCAGATATAGGTAGCCAGGTAGAATGTAATTCTACTGCGAATTACATTCACGAGTCTGTGTGCCTTAGAACAGCGGTTCTCTACCTATGGGTCGCGACCCCATTTGGGGTTGATCGACCATTTCACGGGGGTTGCCAAGCAAGGCTGTCCGCCATTTTTTCCCCCTTTTCCGGTGGGTGCCTTACCTCCCTTGAGCTGGGCCAGCTGGTGGTTGGCCTGCTCCATCTCTGTCGCTTGCCAGCTACGCCTCGGCCGGCACAGGGGGTGGAACCACGCATGCGCGGCGCTCCCGGGCAGGGAAAGTCCTTGACTTACGACCGGTTGGGTAGTCCTCGACTTACGACCGGTTTAGTCCTCGACTTACAACCGGTTTAGTCCTCGACTTACAACCGGTTGGGGGTCGCAGCATTAAAAAGGTTGAGAACCACTGCCTTAGATGAATGCATTAGCTTGAGGAGCTACCCAGGTTCTGTTATTCAGTGGTGTTTCAGGAGGTAATCTAAAAGATTGATCAGAATGGTACATACAGTCCATCTTCCCTTAAGCAGCCAGCAAGAAAGATATGTAGATGTTACATTTTGTCATGGCCCATGTAAGAGGATTAAGTTGCATAAAAGTCATGTAAATGGAAATCACATTGCTCAAAACAAGCTTTCCCACTGTAACTGCATATATCATGACACTGTAGCCATGCTCAGAAAGCTCAAATAAATTTACAACATGAAAAATTCATCTTGGTAAAACTGAAGATATTTTAGTCAAAGCACAATTGCCCTTCAGTCAAATATATACCAGCTAATTTATTAATGGCTATACATGAGGAACTTTGAGCTCTGCTTCTCGATAGCCTTGAATTGCCCTTTGGATGAGTGAGGTGAAAAGGTGAGACAGATTTATATTCTCTATAACACTTGAGGCAGTATCAGTCATTTTATTTTTTTAGAAAAAAAAATTCCCTGGAAAGTTATGTAATATATATTATAGGGCTTCAAGATGTGGGGTTATTTTTACAATTATTGTAGTTTATCTGCTGTTAATGATTGCAAGCAAACAATACCCACAATATTATTTAGAGTGTGGAATCTTCTTACATAAAAAAATTGATTATGTTTTGTGGCCCTCTGTTTGGGCCTCAGAAAACTGGTAAAATATGCAAGATTGATCAATACAAGCTTCCAGGGAAGAGGTATTAATGAAATATTAGGCGTTTAGGAAACATATGAGAAAGTTTTGTGGAATGAGTTATTAATTAGAACTACTTAGGTGAGAGTGTTTAATCCCCTGAGAATATCTTGGCCATCTTTTCTTATTAATATTTCCTTTCATTTTGAAAAAAAAAATGTGGGAGTACCACCATGCCATCTGCTAGAACAAGATGACCTGTGTGCCTATTCTTTGTTCAATATTGTATGAAATTCTCACCATCTGTTAGAACAATCTCTCCTTTTCTAAAGAGGGAAGGTGCAAGGGGGTGTAGAGTGGTGCAGAGAATGAAGGTTTCCCAGTGTAAGGCTGAATATAAAATTGCAGAGAAGTGGTCTAAGGTTGCTACAATTTTTAGAGAACTTCTGGTGTTCAGGGCTATTATGGTGAAATGAATTTCCAAGTCAAGTGATGAATTATATCAGGCTGTGACTCCATAGGGAAGGGAAAGATTTTATGTTTGCTCTAGGTAGGGTGTCACTGAATCCTACTAGCTTCAATATCATCACATTTTCCCCTGAAAATTGCATCCAAGGGTTGGACAATAATGAAGAATAAGACACGCTATAGATAAGGAGAATTGGTAAAATTTGGTGTTCTACCTGAATGCTTCAAAATGCTACTATGAAGAACAGTGGAGTTTTGTAATTTAAAATATAATGTCTGGGTTCATACAGCATGTTAAAACCCAAACCTGGATTAATAAGTTTATACTTGTGCATATGTTACATACATCCAAACAACCCAATATGTTGAAGAATCCAAGCCACTGACTTAATATGTTATGAAAACCTGGCCATCATTATTCATTCATTCATTCATTCATTCATTCATTCATTCATTCATTCATTCATTCAATCAATCAATCAATCAATCAATCAATCAATCAATCAACCAATCAACAAACTTGTATAACTATCCATCTACCAGAAAAACACAGTACAATAAAAAAAGACCATTTTAAACAATAAACACCACTGAGATCCCAAAACACTGTATATTCCATCAACATTCTGGTTCCAGTGCCTAGGGGAAAAGCCAGATGTTTACCACTTTCCTGAAGACTATCAGGGAGAGGGTTATCTGTATCTCCATGTTAAGCCAAAATAACATTGTTGTTTCTTTGGGCATAAGATGAGCAATAGCCTTAGTCTTAACGTTTTGCAAGAATTGCAGCCAAATGATCTTGCAAACACTCATGAAGAATAAAGCATCAAATGCAACAGTCCAAGAAAAAGTGTCAAAGACCACCTTGCCAAAAGGGGTTACTGAACATCACACCTCAGTGAGGCATAAAGTGGATGTGGCTCAGAAGGCAGACCATTTCTATAATAGACCCCATACTCTGGAACAGGCTTTCCTAGAGATATGCATATAAGGCCCAAAAAACTTTATGAAATTGGGTCCTGTGGTCCTTTTAAAAAGTTGAAGGCTACAGTTTATTCTCCTGACTTTGTGAAAAAACCATGGAAGATCATTTAATCAGACACCTAGACATCACCAGAAGGTGACAAAAGGTAAAGAGGTCCTTGCAGGTTTTTCTCCACTAGTTGTATTGGAGGCAGTGCTACTTGTTTATAACTTATTGGGGGGGGGGGAGTGCTCATCTTTGTTTCTAGGCCATTGTACCAGTGCTGTCTGAAGGCATTTCCATGATCATGTGGCCAGCATGACATTACACCACAGTGCGGACGATGTGGTGAAACATGGAGTACTGTTACCTTCCCTCCAAAGTGGTACCTATTTATCTACTTGCATTTGCATTCTTTTGAACTGCTAGGTTGGCAGGAGCTGGGGCAAGTAACGGGAGCTCACTCTGTCATGTGATGGTAGGACTTGAACCCTCAGAACACAGGCCTTCTCTGGCATCTTTTAAACCATTGAGCCATCACAACTCTGCTCTAGAAAGTGATGGCTGTGACTAAATATACAGTATTGCATATTTTGGGGACATTTGGCTTTTTGAAAAAAGAGTGCAGATATGTGTGGGAGACTACCCAGAAAAAGAAACTACCCTGTCCTATTCAGTGTTTTAAAGCTATAAAAACATAATTTGGATCACTGAAACTTATTTATTAAACTGTATTTACTAAACTGCATTTATTCTCAGGGTACTAGAAGCCACAAATAAGCCTTTAGGGGCAAAATGCAGCTCTTTGATCATGGTTTGCCCATCTATGCAATATTATTAAATGTGTTTAGGTTGGCAAAAAATTAAATATATTTAAATAATACTTAAATATTTGCTGATGATAGTGGCATGAGTAATATAATGGTAGATATGGTCTGGGGAGATCCGGATTCAAGTCACTCTAAGTTTCAGAGCTTACTAGCCCTGTCTGAGATGGTCACTTTCTTCGTCCATCTTATTGCATATTAGATTATTAGATTTTTATCCCACTTTTATTACTTTACAAGTAACTCAAGCCAATGAACACACCTAATATGCCTTCTTCGTCCTGTTTTCCCCACAACAGAAACCCTGAGAGGCTTTGGTTGAAAGAGAGAAAGTAATTGGCAGAAAGTCACCCAGTCAGCTTTCATGCTAGAACTCACAGATTTCTGGTTTCTAGACCAGTACCTTAACTACTTGACCAAACTGGTACTCATATGTTCTTCTAAGGCAGGGGTCTTCAAACTTGGCCCTTTTATGACTTGTGGACTTCAACTCCCAGAATTCCTCAGCCAGCGTGCCTGGCTGAGGAATTCTGGGAGTTGAAGTCCATAAGTCATAAAAGGGCCAAGTTTGAAGACCCCTGCTCTAAGGATAAAAGAAGGAGAGGTCCACTATATACCAAATTGAACTACCAAGGAAAAGCTAGGGTATATGTTTATTTAATTTAAATTAAATAAATAGTTCTAGGCTAATCTCTAACAAAGGATCCTTTCAGAGTTTCTGAAAATAGCACCAATTCCTGATTCTCATTTTAAAAATATGAGCTTAAAAGAGTCCTTTGTCTAGATCATGTATTTACTTACCTCACTTCATTATGAAGGGTCCCCAGTGCCTAATAGGCACTTGAGTTAAAACACATTTCAAATAGCAATAAAGCTCAGACCATCAAAATTCATATAAAAAAACAACACAAGTGGCACACCATAAAGTAGTTATAAAATGAGAAACATCTAATTAGAGATCAAACATTAACACAGCATTAAAGGCTGGGTTGTTACCTTTCTTAAAGCATAAAGAAATAGAATCACAGAATTATATGAGACAATTTAGATTACTGGTTTCAACTCCTGCTCAATGCAGAGCTCTATATGAGAGAATTTCATCTCTGTGGAAGGGTGTTCAGAACTAGTGAATGCAGAAAAAGCCCTTTCTTTCTTTCTTTCTTTCTTTCTTTCTTTCTTTCTTTCTTTCTTTCTTTCTTTCTTTCTTTCTTTCTTTCTTTCTTTCTGAACATCTTCATAAATGTTTAGAGATGTGGTAGCTTCTGACAATGATAAATGCAAATTTCAGGAATATTGATGGGAGAATAAGCTTTTTCTTAGAGATCCCAGCCCCCCTTTTGATTTGAATAGGTGAGAACTAGTGGCCTGAATTGAGACAAATCAGTTGGCATCAAACTAAGGATTTCTCTTCCTCCATCAGTTGATAATGTGGCATCATGCTGGAAAGGTCTCTTTTGGGACAGAACTATCCTTTTTGCCAGCCTAATTTGGTCCAATGACTGTTAGTTTAAGATCAGAAGTAAAAATAGTGATTAAAGCATAAATAATGATTTAAAATGAACGAAAGTCAGGAGTGTTCAACCTGAAAATGAAAATAGGAACATTCCAAGGGCAAAAAGCCAGAACTAACAGAGATATAGCTGACAAGCCTGAGTTGGTAGATAACATCTGATTCCATTTCAAAATCTTATTGTTTTATGTGAAGGACATTTTCACAGATACAGTCCTGATAAGCTCATTTGTCTCTCTGCTATGGTTTTGTACAATATGTAAACATCCCTAATGTGGGGTGGAAAAATACAGTGAACCATTAAAAAAATGAATATAATCTTTAATTAACATGGAGAGTATGCTCAACATGGAAAAAGTGTTTGTTTGGTGTTTGGGCAAATGGATTGATCAGAATATTCCAAGTATGTTGTATTTAAGTGGATCAAAATGCAGTATGTTCCAGATAAACCAAAATTCAAAAGATGCCAAATAATGCATTGTAAAGAAAAAGGTGAATTCAAAATATTTTGGTCTGTTTCCAAGGAATATTGCCTAGGATTCAAGAAGAGATGTCTATGTGGTTGTTTAGAGGATAAAATATTTTCTCTATGCCAAGGATATTCCTTTGTCTTTTTTGTAGATATAGAAAACATACTGTACCTACCCTATTTTTAGGATATACATCTATATATTTACGTATAGCCAAGGAAAGAAGCAATTTTTCTTTGTGATATAAACTTGCATAACATTTGTATTTTCAAATGTATGTGCATATTTATCAGTGTAGAAAGGTTATAATTTAAACTGGAATTCTTAGCTAGATGGGGAAGGCTTGAAGCAGACAAAGTGTGGGCAAATATAGTTGGTTGTCTAAAAATTAATTACTGATGGGCAATTTTGAGGCTTTATTAAATTACTAATCAAACAGAGAACATATTCAAATAGAGGATTATGATATGTAATCTAGAAACCATAGCATTCCCCTCCCTGACTTTTTGGTTTTGTCTCTTCAATTTCAATAAGCATATCACTTATTGGATTTCTGACATTTGTTTCTAATTTCTCTTATTATTTGTGACAACCTGCTATGTATTAATGAAGTTTTATTTTTTTAAAGGTTTTTTATTGCTATTTTCATATTCTTAAACCATCTAGAGTCCATGGTGATTGGAATGATTAATACAAGCAGGCAGAAAGAAGAAAGGAAGGAAGGAAGGAAGGAAGGAAGGAAGGAAGGAAGGAAGGAAGGAGAGAGAGAGGGAGGAAAGGAGGAAGGGAGGAAATAGTCAGGAAATAGTCATAAGGGTCCCTCACATGGCTACAGTGTATTTATCTCATATATTGAGATTTTTAATAGTTTTCCAAGTTGCATTTGTTATAGAGTTAATGATGTACAGTATTTTTTTTAAAATTAAATATTAGTTTGGTACAATGATTGTGCCTAACTGGGACACCGTAAATTCTGGTCCCCTCTTAAGCACAGAAGCTGGCTGGGTGATTTGGGATAAGTCATTTTTTCTCAGTCCAGTCTACTTGACAATTGGGTTGTTGGGAGCATTAAGTATAAGCTTTAGTTGTACTAAAAATAAAGGCAGGTTACAAGTCAAATTAAATTTGCATTAAAATCAAGGCTAGATAAGGCAATCTGAAATTCTGGTTGATAAAGGACTTTTGTTTCAAACTGATCTAGATCCTCTAATCAGATATTACAGAAACTAGAAAACTTTCTTTTTTTCTTAGTGGTGCAAGAGACAGAATGCTACTATGAAGAATTGGCTTAAGAACTAGGACTTGAGAACTGTACCTTATTAGATACTTTACAATGATGGCACAGTTAAATTTATTAGTAAATTATAGTTTTATATTCTCTGTCATAAATGATGTTTAGTACATGAGATTGGTTAGTTTAATGGTCTGATATTTTATGCTTTCATTAATGTTTTCATTACTTTTTCATTGCTAAGGAATGGAAAAGGAACCAAAGTTGAAGCAGCCTCACACTGATAAAATACAACATTATTGATACAACCATGATTAATGAGACAATGCTACATTTCTTTGGAATGAAAAATGTTGTCATTTTTATTTTAAGAATAACCCAGTCATAAAAATCTAAAGTCAAAATGTTGCAGTCCATTTTCTTTTTCAGCAAATTTTCTGGAAGCTCTTTGACATGTTGCTAGTTTTAGTAAGAATAAAAGTCCTGCAAAAACTTCAGACAATAACATAGAGAATTCCTCCCAAATAGGATTCAATAGATATTAGAGGCTACCAATCAATATAAACTACAATATATGTGTATTAGAATATTATCTATATTACATGCATCACATCTGAACTGCAGACCTCTATATAAACAAATAGATCCCAGTAGAGCAGACATGTCAAACACAAGGCCTGGGGGCCGGATGCGGCCCGTGAAGTGGTTTCATGTGGCCCGCGAAGCCATCCTGGAAACAGTGAGGGAATGGCCCCCGCTGCCTTGGCCCTGGCCCAGGCCAGCCGGGAGCCAATGTACAATTTTGTGGTGGCCATCTATGCTGAAACGCATTCAGTCTTAGCTCCACAAGGCGCAAGGAACCAGCTCCTGCCGTGTTGGCCCCGCTCCCTGGGTGCATGCTGGGGAGGTGTCACCCTTTGTGAGGAATGAAGAAATACACCATGCCTTGGCGCTTGCCCCAGTCCCACCCCCTTCTGCCAGAGACCTTCAGATCTGTCCCACTCCACCCTCAGATCTGTCCCACAGGCACCCTTGACACGAACGATGTAGAGCTGGCCATGCCCACCCAGTAGGCCACACCTACTCCATCCACACCCACCCCAGTAGGCCACACCCACCCTGGCCACACCCAGCTGCCCCTCCAAGGACAACCACAATGCTGATGCGGCCCTCAATGAAATTGAGTTTGACACCCCTGCAGTAGAGAGTATAGAGAACTTCAAAACTTTGCCACCTTCTATTTATTCTTTATTGCCATACCGTTGTAACAAAGTTTTATGTCTGAATCCCCAAATTGCCCCCATTATGTTTGGTTCTAAATCCCATGAAGAGTATTATGAAAACATGTTCTGTAGATGATTATTAACCAATTCTAATATATATAGATTTCTCCCCATGCCTGTTGGTGAACATTTCTTTCAAAATCTGTATATTTGGATTTAATGTTATTTTTCTACATCATCTAAAGAATATTTGCATCGCAGCTAAGTGGGACTCCAACTTAATAAAATCACAAGTTTTCTTTTTAGTCAACTAGTGTATCATTTGTTCATTGGTGAAGAGCAAATGGAACACTACAATGCATGTATTCTTCCCAAGGGTGTTTAGTTAGAAACTGTGGGTAGAGTATTAAATAATTTTGCTTCTGGTGTTAACGCTGTTAACATCGGATGTTTTTGCATTGAGAACAGATGGAAATGTAGCCATCTTTTACCTTTTGCTTTTAGAGTTAGATGATGCTGGGAGGGGGAATGTGAATGAGAGTCCAGCTAGACACAACAACACTGGACCCAGCGTGAGAAACAAGGTTATTGAGGCCAGAGCTGATAAAGAATTGGCAGGTTGGAGAACTGAAGAGGAAGCTCACACTTCAAGCTAATTGGGGGATGTGATTTATGACTGTTAATTGGAGGAAGGAATTGTGCTTTGATTCTATGTGCTCAGGGGAGGAGAATTTAGTTTTTGGCTTTGATTATGCACTGTCGATGTTATGCTACTCAAAATAAAGACTCTTTAAGGTAAACAATGCCGTGAAGTTCTTTGAAGAGTTTCATCTGTCCGAACCATGACATTTTGATAGATCCACTGGAATTATAGTGCAGTAACACCTAGTTCAAACACATTAAATTAAATTAAGGAGCAAAACAGACAACCTTCCATTTTTCCTGACTGTTTTGGAAAGCTGCAGAAAACCACCTAGATGGTAATGTGTGACAATTATTTTTTTTTAAAAAAACTGTTTTTGACATTTTTGGATATTTTAATGGCTGGAATAGGAGTGAAAGATCTTTGAGAGGTAAAGTTGTCCTATTTACATCCCAAAAGTCATCCTCAAATCCTCAGAAGGCTGACAATGTGTCAGCAATGCTCAGCTACCTTGCATTTCTGTGATGCTAGTTTAAGCCACCAGGAAAGTGCTACCATTTCCTATTTTGAAAATAAAGTTTCAGGGTTATTGGCCAGCTACATTGACATTGATTTTTGCTGGAAAGTTGAGAAGCTACAGTAGGTACTATACATAACCTGCTGGTTGAGAGTTGCCCCTTGTTGCTTTATGTGTATATTATTTTTGCATATACCATGTTCTCCAGCTGACCAGAAAAAAAGGCTAAAAGAAATAATTCTCATTCTTTTGAGATGAGATTTCCTTATCAAAGTTAATTCAGAACAATAGCATATAATGTCATCGGTATAAATCAGTATTAAATGTGCCATTGCCAAGGAGAAGGAAGAGGCAGTGACTAAATGGTAAGTGGTGAACAAGGGCAAAACCTCAAAGAAGGACTGCTTCTTATAGTCTTTCAAGGACACACTCCAAAGAAAAGCAGCACCTGATATCTTTGGGAAGCTCTGCATGGAAAGTTTCATTGACATAGTCAGTTCCCTTTCTTCTGCTGATCTTCTGCACATGCATGAGAAGGAGATAGCTCTGTGGCACTCCAGGGAAAGTGAGGTATCCTTTATATCCAGAAGTCTTGAGCTGAACATCCCAGGTTTTAAGCTGAGGCATTGGTCTGAGACAAATCATCTTAAGACTGAGATCTGAGAGGGCTTCAGGAAAGAAAGTAATGCTCTTCATCTGGACTGATAAGCAGTAGAAAGCAAGATAATAT
The DNA here is from genome assembly GCF_001527695.2 of Protobothrops mucrosquamatus. Classification (NCBI taxonomy): domain Eukaryota; kingdom Metazoa; phylum Chordata; class Lepidosauria; order Squamata; family Viperidae; genus Protobothrops; species Protobothrops mucrosquamatus. The sequence goes on along the minus strand of NW_015387274.1, from coordinate 169,744 downwards.
TCTCTGTCCTTAGTGAGTGAAGATCAGGGGTCTTCAAACTTGGCCCTTTTATGACTTGTGGACTTCAACTCCCAGAATTCCTCAGCCAGGCATGCCTGGCTGAGGAATTCTGGGAGTTGAAGTCCACAAGTCATAAAAGGGCCAAGTTTGAAGACCCCTGGTGAAGATCATAGCAAGGAGAACTAAAGTATTGCTACAGTAGTGCTGCTTTACCTCTGTCC
>NW_015387274.1:153525-169423 GCF_001527695.2 Protobothrops mucrosquamatus | reverse complement strand
AAATAAAATAAGACACGACAGTAATTGTTTCTGCAAAAAAAAAAAAAAAAAAAAAGGGGGGGGGAACCCAATGAAACAAAAAAACAAAAAGAAAGAAAGGGGATTCCTTGCCATGATATTCCAGGAAGAATAAGGGTGGTAAAAGAGATTCCTGAAAATAGAATGGATGTTTTTCACAACTGTCAAATCGCAGGGGGAAAACAACTCCTATGGAAATTATGACATTGGACATTTTCTGGAGTCAAGGGGAGATTGTCTTTTAGTACAAAGAACTGCTTCCCAGATGATTTTGTTGTACTCATGACAGTGAGAAAAAGAGTTCCTTTTACTACCTATCATGGTTTTGTTTGCCCAGCCTGTACTTTGCACAACCAAACAAGCTAAACAATAAGCAAAGCATCTCTGTACCCATTACTTATATCAATAAATCTATTGGGTGTAGTTTGGTCCACAGATGAGAGCCCAAAGATCTAAGCATATGGGGAAATAATGTATTACAGTACATAATATTTTTTTTTCAAAACACAAAGTACCTTGAAGCATCTTGCTTAGTATGCAATCTTAGGAGAATTTTACCTCCTACCATATGTACCTCCTACAATATGAGGCAAAGTGAGATAAAAGTAGTTATTTTAAGGTATTAATACTACATTTCTAGTTGCAGTAGAAAGCAATCTCACATTCCTTGTTCTTGAGAATGTCCGTTCTGATTGCTGCAAGATGAATCACTGTCTTGATTGAATTTGAGTGGTAATGGTATGAAAGTAGCTAGGTTGAACCAAGGTTGGCTAGATGCTATGCCTTACTTTGGACAGAAGCAATATTTAAAAAGAAAAGTTTGGATTTTTTAAGAGGATGTGTACATGCCTCAGTGCCAGCTTTGAAGAGGAAAAGACTGAAAGGTTTGTTTAATAGATTAAGAAAAGCTACTACCTTCCCATAGAATTCGGGGGGGGGGGAGGAATCAACTCTTTGCTATAAGAAGACTACTGATTTTGAATGCAAAGGAGAGCAGGCTGAAAAACTGGGTTATGCTACCTGTAAAACAAAGTCCTAACATGAATGTTGGGTTTATATATATATAAAACTCCAGGAGTTTTCTGCTAGCATGAATAGTAGCATAGAAGTGTGTTAGCATGAGTAAACAATCAATCCCCGAAAAGTTAAAGCAGGCTTGACCTCAGTCAGGATGAAACATGGATGATTTGAAGGACTTTGCATGTATCTCTGTATGTGTAGAGAACACATTTTCAGTAGAGCTGCCAGCAAAATAAAATGCCTGCCCCTTATAGACACAGATGCATCCACAAATAGCCTTTGAAGTAGTTGTGCAGGTCTTTCAAACAATGTGACTGTTTCAATGTTTTAAGAAAGGTTGATTCGCCCATATGCACACTCTTTGTGAACAATCTTTCTGAAAACCAGAAATGTTTGGCTAACTCAGTAAATCTTTGCTAAATGCTCAAATGAAAGGCAGGTCTATCACTCGAGTTTAGACAGTCTGAACATATTAGCAAAATTAACTTAATTGCATATTCTTAGTTAAAGTTGGAAAGAACAGCACTGCTGTGCCAGAAGTAAGAAATGATTCTATTCAGAGTTATTTTTATTTATTTATTTATTTTTCTCTAAAAGTTATTAGTACCAATTAATTCTGGATCATAAATAATTTTAGTTCTCAGAGCAAGCATCTTGAACTGATTCAGTAAAGCTCAGATGGCAATAAGTTACTCTTTTTGCCAAAGCTGAATAGAAATACATTATTCATGGCGAATGTTCTTTAGCTATTCTCAGTTCTATCACTCAGTTTTCCAAATGAGAGCTCTCATTCCTATATTGGTGAAGAAGAGCCATTGTTGAAAACACAAATGCATAATGGTGTATAATGATGCAATGGTTAAGGCATTGGACCTGAATGTTGAAATCTTCTTTAGGCATGTAAACTTATGGGGGAAATTTACTCTTACCTTAATCATGAATATCTGTTGGGGAGATAAGGGGGCAAGTAAAACAAACATTGTAACAGAATAAGAGAATAATAAAATTGGAAGGGAACTCGGAGGTCTTCTAGTCCAATCCCCTGCTCAAGCAGGAAACCCTATACCTTTTCAGACAAATGGTTATCCAGTCTCTTCTTAAAAACCTCCAGTGCTGGAGCACCCACAATTTCTGGAGGCCAGTCGTTCCACTGATTAATTGAGCTAACTGTCAGCAAACTTCTCTTTAGTTCTCTCCTTTGATTCTCCCCTTGATTAGTTTCCATCCATTGCTTCTTGTCCTGCCTTCTGTTGTTTTGGAGAATAGGTTGACCTTCTCTTCTTTGTGGCAGCCCCTTAGATATTGGAACTGGTTATCATGTCACCTCTAGTCCTTCTTTTCATTAAACTAAATATACCTAATTCCTGCATTTGTTCTTCATATGTTTTAGCTTCCAGTCCTCTAATCATCTTGGTTGCTTTTCTCTGCACTCTTTGTAGAGTCTCAATATCTTTTTTATATCATGGTGACCAAAACTGGATACAATATTCTTAGTGTGATCTTACCAAGGCATTATAAAGTGGTATTAACACTTCATGTGATCTTGATTCTATTCCTCTGTTAATGCAGCCTAGGACTGTGTTGGTTTTTTTGATGGCTGCAGCACCCTGCTGGCTCATATTTAAGTGACTGTCCACTAGGACTCCGAGATCCCTCTCACATGTATATCCCTTTGTCACATGTATACTGATGCCGCATAGTCATACATACAAAAAGAGAAGAACTTTCAGACTCTTTGTATTCTGAGAAAAAACATCAGAAGGTTTTTTAAAAATTCTAATTTACCCTTGGGGTCTGTTTCGGGAGTGGGGGACACAGAGTGGGGATATAATAATAATAATAATAATAATAATAATAATAATAATAATAATAATAATAATAATAATAAAGTTGGAAGGGACCTTGGAGGTCATTTAGTCCAACCCCCTGCTCAGGCAGGAAACCCTATACCATTTCAGACAAATGGCTGTCCAGTCTCTTCTTAAAAACTTCCAGTGTTGGAGCATTCACCACTTCTGGAGGCAGATTGTTCCACTGGTTAATTGTTCTAACTGTCAGGAAGTTTCTCCTTAATTCTACGTTGCTTCTCTCCTTGATTAGTTTCCATCCGTTGCTTCTTGTCCTGTCTTCAGGCGCTTTGGAGAATAGCTCGACTCCCTCTTCTTTGTGGCAGCCCCTGAGATATTGGAACACTACTATCATGTCCCCCCTCATCCTTCTCTTCGTTAAACTAGACATACCCCATTCCAGCAACCGTTCCTTATATGCTTTAGCCTCCAGTCCCCTAATCATCTTTGTTGCTCTTCTCTGTACTCTTTCTAGAGTCTCAACATCTTTTTTACATCGTGGTGACCAAATGAATACAATGAAAGCTACAGCAATTCTGTTCCTTCAGTCTAATGAATAAATTGAATGAGCGGTTTCTCAGAATTAAAGAAGGGCAAGATAGATCAAGGTAGACCTTAGACCCTCAGGCTCAAACTAATAATGATAGCACTGGGATTCATATGTCTTTGCTCTGTTACGTTTTTTTTAAAGGTTCTAATACATGAATAAGAGAGGAGTACTGCCAAATTATGCAAATCTGCTTGGGGCAAGCATTGTTAAAGCTCAACGGAATTATTTAAAAATGTACAGGGTCACAATTTTCATTTTATTATTACTTTTCGTATGCCCAAAACCTAATTACCAATATGCTCTTTATGGCATATCATGACTTTCTTAATCAGAAGACACCTAAGTGTCACTTCTAGGTCCATCTCCTTCTTTAATGATGCAAGTCTTGCCTTCTCTGAAATTTTATTATAATCTGAGGAAAAGGCATTTGGGGTTTTACATTCATTCTGGAGCTGTAATCTGCTTGATTCCTATTTCAGATGGTATCATTGATCTATTTGTTCCCCTCTGGTCATTTGCTATTGGTCATTTAAAAACAGTATATTGAAGTGGAGCAGCTAATAAATTCAAATCAAACAATAAAATGAGGAATATAGAAGTAAGGAATATAGAAGATGTGGTTCATGGACAGAAAGCTGAAGAAGTTATATACATCTATACAAAATGTATATTTGCACTTACTTTCTCTAGCTGTTCTTTTCAGGAATGGGTAACCCGTTCCATAAGTAGGCCAAATTAAATATATTTAAATGTTATTCATACATGAAAGTGGAGGATGTGTCACTATACCGGATTTATGTACCTTACCCTGTCATTAAGGTATACCAGCTAAAAAGACCTTACTAAAATGTAGGGGTTTTGGCACAAATTACACCCAGTTCATCAGCCAGAATTCTCAGCAGGTTAACAGAAATCCATAAAGCATCCTGTGAAAGAACCACACTGTTCTCAGGAAACATTTAGCTCCAGAAATATATATTTTTGACAAGTTTAACCTGGGTGTAACTTTCCCTCCTCCCATAGAATTATAATGCCTTTCGAAAAAAAATGACATTGACAACTAAGTAAATGTGGCACTGTTAGTAAATTGTAAACACATTGAAGAGTTTCCTTTTATTCATGGTGAAATAGTAGAGTGACTGTAGGCACGTTAGCCCACTTGGCTTACCTTTGACTTTTCTCTATGAATAGGCTTCATTTCTTCTTATTGTAACTTAACACTGTCATCTAGAGACAATATCCCAACTCCTGTTTCACGTCAGACAGGTTGAACAGTTTGCACTGCCAGTGCATCTGGATATCCCAAAACAATGTCCCCTAGGGCCATGGAGTATCTTATTAACTTGCTCAATAGAGCTGCGAGAAGACAGGTGTAATGTGTCCCTGTGGAAATTATGAAACTCAAGATCACGGTCCCTCCCTAGGGACACAGCTGTTTTTAAACAAGGCACTCTTTTCCCCCTTTGCATCCCTATTGGAGATACACAGGTTTCTAATATATGTATATATGTATTATATATTATATATATATATATAATATATGTATATATATATATATATATATATATATATATATATATTATATATATATTCTATCATTAAAACTGTGAGTTTGGTTCTGAAACAGTAATCTCATCTACCTTATGTTGTCTGCATTTTTTTTCAGTTTTCATTTTGACTTTGTACATCTGCCAGTGTTCCTCTGGAATTTTCTTTTCAAGGGTTTGGCAACTTAATGCTGCTCTGAGCATCCATTCAGGCTGAAAGGCAGGGGAAATATGTTGAAAAAATAAATGCAAATAGATATAATGCCTATTGGCATATTTGTGCATCTTTCTCTCTCATACTCGCATATGGTCTAATAAATATGGGGGAGCGGGAGAAAGAGAGAGAAAAGAGTGGGAGAGGGAGGGAAGGAGAGGGGGGAGAGGGAGTATGTGTGTGTGTGTGAGAGAGAGAATGACTGTCTTTTATTGAGTTTTGGTAGTTTTCTTACCAGCAATATGGAAATTATTTGCAAATGGTTTCTCAGTGCTTTCTTCCACAATTTTTTTTTTAAATTTTCCACTATAGCCTATAGCCAGGAGACTTACCATCCAAATGCTAACCAAGTCCTAGAATAACTATTATGGATGTGCAAATGTGTTCACTTAGCTCCAATGCTGTATTTTGCACAGCAGAAAAGATGCCCTCTGTTATGTTTTTCTCAGTGCAATGGAACTTTGCGAAGCATCGAGGGAAGGTTGATTCACTTTGCAGGGTGCCTTTGCCTGGATGGATAATATCAAGAAACCCATTTTCAATGAGTAAGACAAAGTGGCTGCACTGAGACTTCCCCCATTAACACCACCATTCAGGATGTGAATAATAATATTAAATGTTAACACTATTATTTATATTGATTATTTCAAAACAAAGCACCCTTTCAGAGCTCTGCAATTAGGTGCTGCTTGTGAGCTTAGGCGCATAAATCATTCACTCCTGCTTTAGAGTATATACATTGGCATATATATCCCTCACAGCCTCCAGTCACCAAGATAAGGCTTTTGATGATATCTCTATTCTGGGTGTCAGTTTGAAAATGAATCACTTCAGAACAATGGATGGCTTTCCTCATCTTATTCATGTCCATATTACACCATACATTGTAGGCCTCCTAAGTCTGCAAATTAATTAATTAATTAAATGAATAAATAAAGTTTAAATAATATAGGAGAGAAACCTATAGAAACCTTACTGAGGTTTCCACAGATGTGATCAGTCTTCTCATGCACAACTGAAACCACCCATTTAGGGAAGAGTGAACAACTGTAAAACAGTACTGTCAAGCTCCAATCCTTGTAGACAATGAGAAAGTAATAATAATAGTAAAAAATCACAAGAGCCCTGTCAGTTCAGGCTACAGGCTCATCTAGTTCAGTATTCTGTGTTACATAGTGGACCACTGGATGCATTTGGAAAGCTCACAAACCTGGATAGGAGTCTGATGGTTTCCTTTCATTGTTGTTTCCCAAGAAATCAATATTTAAGCTATGAAACCTACGATTCAGGAGCTTATAAACAGCCACCAATATCAGTAGCCATTGAAAGCCTGATGCACTTTGACTCTGGGCAATCTCTTTGTAAAACCATTTCAATTGGATGCTATTATTCCAACTGGTGACAATGAACTCTACAGTTTGATTATGTGTTATGTGAAGTATTTCCCTTTTGTTGGTCTTGAATCACCTTGCACTTACTGTAAATGATTGTGAAGTGTAACAGTGAGAGGAAGGCAGAAAAAAAGCCTCTTTTTCTATTCCTCTTAATGTTAGCTATACTGTGCATGGTTTTATTCACCTCTATCACATTTCTCCTCACCCTCTGTCAATCAGTGCTAAAGACCCCAATTGCTAGAGCCTTTCCTCCTAGTGAAGCTTCTGCTACCTTACGGTTGCTGTTTTTTTACACCTCTTCTAGCTCTGCAAATTATTTGTTAAGGTGTTGGGCCCAGAAATGCACCGCCCTCTTAAAAATAATAATACAGTGAAATTATAAATGAAATACATGAATGCAGTTGCCAACTGAAAGCAATTTCTTGGCTGTCGAATGTTACATGAATTCTCCCCAGGGTTTATTGTAAGCCTGTGTCACTCTTTACACAAGGGACTATCATTAAACCCTGTCAACAAGATGTGCGTGAAACTAATAGTTATCTTTGTCTCCAGTTTAAACTTCTGAAGATGAGCCTGTTAACTCATCTAGTTCTATCATAATTGGTGTTAAAGGTATTTTAGTTATCACATTTATTTAGAAATTCTGATGCATTTGTGGCTTTAAAGCTTCAGTATGTGGTGATTGTTGTCTCTTTTGATATAAATGCAACTCAAATTTAAATTGTAACTACAAGAATATTGTAAGTACATTTTTTTTTAAATTCACAGCATTCTTCACAGAACACTTACCTTTGAAAAATAGGAAAGTATACTCGTTCAAGTTATGTGTTTGGAGAAATAGGAAAGGGATATTATGATGGAAAGAAATATTAAACCTATGTTTCATTTTAACATATTTCATTCTAATGGCATTGAGAAACATCTGCAGTAGAATCTTTAAGCCTTCCCTGTCCTTTATTTGTCAGCTTCTGGTGCCATTCTGGACTTGAAGTTTTTACTCCCAAGAAAAGTACTCTGAGATTAATAAAATGCATTAAGAAAAATGCTAAAATAATGACACAAGCAGTCCAGTGTATATTCTATTCTGATTCTCACACTGATCCTGTGTAAAAGGGAAGAGGCTGGTCTTTTTTTGTGAAAGAAGAGCAGACTGCACCTGTTGGTTGTCTTGGAAAGGCTACCACTTCATAATCATAAAAATAGCAACAATGGTGCATTGGAAGATCTGCACTAAATACATTGGCCTGCAAGCCAGAACTGGTGGATCCACAATAGAGATAAAATAATAGAAAATGAAGAAGTGAAAGTGCCCTGGGACTTTAGAATTCAAGCAGACAGGCACTTGTCACATAATACCCCAAACTTAACAACTGTTATAAGAAAGACACAAAACTTTGGATAATGGATGTTGTAGTACCTGGAGACAGCAGAACAGAAGGGAAAGAACTGGAGAAAAATCACACACAGAGACACAAAACAAAGACCTTCAAATAGAAATAGAATGAATATGACGTCCCACAAACCAAAAAAAGCAAATGTAGTACCAATAATAATAGGCATCCTGAGTACAATTCCAAAATATATGGATTACCAATTGAACACCACCAACTTTACAAAATCACCACCAGTCAATTAGAAAAATGCAGTTTTACTCAGAACAGCTTATATCATGCAAATATACCTTTAATACCATCAAACAATAACATTTGCCAATCCCTGGTGCTTGAGAAGGATTTGATAAATGGACAAAGATGCCAAATCCAGTCTAAGCATCTAGCTGGCTATGTGGCCCACCATAATTTATTAAATTTATATGCTGCCTGACTCCCAGGAACTCTGGACTGAGTTTAGCTATCATTTATCTCCTCTTACAGAGCAAGCCAAAACTAATGTTGGAGGAGTCTTACCTGGGAACCTGCCAAACTGTCCTTTCAATGGCCAAATGTAATTTTAGAAGCATGCCTTTGTCCAAATAAGAGCTATCACATTCCAGACTCTGAAAGTATGAGTTCTTTTTCTTTTTTGAATGTCAGAATATGAAATATGTAGCATTAATGTCAACATCTCTCTTTCTTGCTGAAACACCTAATACATACTGATATCATCAGATGCTTGAATAAAAGATATGTGGCACTTCATTCTATGTGATCAGGTTTTAAAGAATTTAAGTTAGTCTGGTAATGGTACTTCAATTCACAGCTTGAATGAATATTTGCAGGCAGTGGCATCCATTAGGGTAAAGGTCATAACTGGCAAAATGACAAGCATGGCATTGCAATCCAAGTCCTGCCCATTTGGGATGCCCACAAAAGGCTGGGGTTTGGATTGTGATGTGCCTGCCATCTTGTAGATTTTGATAACCTGCAGAAGTTCCTATTTGTAAATACCATGTTATCTCTGATAAATTTCCACCAGTGTAGCCTGAATCAATAAGAATGGCTATGGAATCATTGGTTTTGTTATTTCCCCCCATTAATTAACATCAGTTTACATTAATATGCCAAAGGAGAAGCAAAAGTGGACAATCCAATTCCTTATAATCTAGCTTTAATTTATTGTTCAAAAATGGAATCACAAAATGGACAACAGTTTAATTTGAATAGATGGATTTTTTTTCTTTTTAAGAGGTATGCATTAATTATGTATGTGGCTCTGGGGGTTAGCGTGGCTGATATGTATGTTTGCTTTTATTTAGTTGTATTTATTTAATTAATTTTCTAGATTGATAAAAATCATTTTCTCCTTTAGTTCCTCCATTTAGGTAGTTTAATATACAATTACTTTTACATAGACATATATACACATAAATACACACACACACACAGTACATACCTATAAGGAGTCCTTGGTGCTTTCATTACCCAAACTGTTCACTCATTATCAGTGCTATTCACTCATTGTCAGGGTAATGAAACATCTGCAAGAAAAACAACCAAGCTCAGAGAGCACCAATGACCCCTCATTTTAACTCCAAGCTACAAATATGCTTCTTTATTGATACAAACCTATAATACATACACTTATGTACACCTACTTATACTCTTTAAAGTATAATCTTTGAACAGATTTCCAGAAAACATTGCAGACTACAGGAACAGGGCAGAAAACATCCTGCAGCCAAGAAGGCTCCACACACATTTGCACTACTCAGGTGACCCTGAGGACACAGGTAAACCTCCAAATGGCCCCTATGAATCTCTAAAAGAATGCAAATGACCAGCAGTCTGCAAAAAATATAAATCTTTCCATTCCCCACCATTCGGTCAGAGCTGAAGAAGCTTCTTGGATGAGGAGCAAAACATCTACAAAGAAAAACAAGAAGGTCCAGTTGTCTCCTGAAAAAGCACCTTTGGGACAACCATGACCTGGATGACTGAGAATCTCCACAGACATTAAACTATGCACTTTGGGATGAACACCCTTCGAACGGAGTATGAACGGATTTCCGGAAAACATTGCAGACTACAGGAACAGGGCAGAAAACAATTTAAAGTATAATGTTTGTATTTAATTATATAGTTGTGTAACTGCTTACTTATCTATAATGCTCCAAATTAAATAACTCATATTTTCTAAAAATGTGTATCCTAATGTTTAATAATAACTTCACAATGAATAATTTCTACTATTTTCTCCTCTACAGGAAATTGTGCTTGTCTCCCAGGAATCCTGCTTATAACAATCACCGGTTTGAGAGGGTTTTCTTTCTTTTTCTTTTTTCTTTTTTGAAGTTGAAAGATAAAATAAAAAAATATTTTAATTGTTTTTAAAAAAGAAATAAATAAATCTAGCCTGCTGTTCGTTGGTGACAGAAATAAGTCTCATTAATTTCCAAAGTGGAATTGCTTTGGCCAATATTGTCAGCTGGGCGATTGGAGATAAAAAACCCGATGTGTGGCAATGGTGGACGAGTCTCTGCTCTCATCTCTAAGAGAAATGGAGAACAGTAAAAGACAGGAGAGTTTACACCTTGTATCCTTTTGTGGCACACTGGGAAAAGTTCCTTCCTGCTAGCTTCATGCAATATTTTATCTCTACAGGAAGAACCTTTATAGATGTTTCCTCAGCGTGTTGAATTGTTCACATGTAGTGTCTCATCAAAGAACTTCTCCTGATTTTTTTTTGGGGGGGGTGTGAAACAAAAATGTGTAGTTAATCCCTTTAATTTTAAAATCAGAGCTGCCGAGAAACAAGTATGCCTGGAAGCCACCCTTTCTAGCCTCCCAGATGGACAGAGCAATGAACAAACTGTGTTCTTTTGGCACACCATTTAATATATTCAGTTATTACTCCACATGGACTAGAGCAGAGCCTCGGTGAGTCCTGGCAGGAAACAATGCCGTTTTGATTTGTTGCACAGCGCTTGGAAATCAGTGCCCATAATACAGCAGAGCAGTTCTGCTCACACATATGAAGCTTTCCCTTTTGCCAGCTACTTGAGGGGAAAGACTCGGTTTTCTACTGGTGCTCCTTATGCCAAAGCTGGCAAACCATCTCAGTAGTTAATAAGTAGTCTGAGATTATTCCTGCCAGTCCTGTTTTGATCATATACTCTGCAGCTTTGAGCAGGAAAAAAAGGCAAAGAATTATTTGGTCTTAATACAGTGCTATTACGTTGCACAGCCCTATACAAAGTCATCTAAGCCAAAACAAGCATAAAAAGCTTAGCTTATTTACTTGGTGGATGACTTAGCAAGTCAGCAGGATCTTGCTAGATATTTTATTATGGTGGCATAAATGGGTAATTTGGTTTTGTGTCTGGATTCCCCTCCTCTCCTCCCCCCCCCCATTATTTTACAGCATATAACTTGTATGCTGTGAGTCATTTTGAATGCCTTTCCTTGCCAGGAGATATGATGGCTAACCTATAAATAAATGAAATAAAATGTAAAATAAAATAGAATGAAATGAAGCTCATGTCCAAAGAAAGGAGCTGTATAAATTGTTACATTAGGGGAAACAGCAGAAAGAGGTGATTAAAGGAACGACTGCATTTAGTAATTTAGTTAATTACTGTTCTTGTTGTTACTTTTCAGATGTGTAGGTCATTTTATAAAACATTACTGACCAAGATGCCTCACTCAATGAAACAAGAATTAATAGAAAACAAAATGCAACTGTATTATAGCAAATGTAACACTAAACCTGTGATAACCCCAGTTTAAAATAGTAAACTTTACATAAATTAAGAAAAAAAAATCATGGTAATTCTATTCCTGGGAAGAAAACCTCTATTTTTCAAAAAGCTCCAAGTACATTGGTTTTTTTTTCTTCTTCTGTGGCTGTCTGATGACTCTGCATCATTGTAGACTTTTTTTTTGGGGCCTTGGGAAAGTAAGGTAGGGGTCGGATTTTATTTTAGCTAGCACTCATCCACTATGAATGTGCTGAAAGCAAAATATCTAAATTCATTACCAGCAGGATCTCTAGCACTTTCCCCCCCCTAAATCCCTTCCATCAAGATATTGTGCATTGCGACTGTGTGTTATCATTTATAGTGTTTCTCTAAGTTCAATTCAGAATTGTGCCTTTAAACTTTAAAGTTTACAGAACACATAAAGCAGGAATCAGACTAGAAAATGTGGGTTTTGACGGTCTTTTTACATTAGCCCCTTGCACAGAATTGATTGGGTGAAATGTTTGAAGGATCAATGACATGTGGACTCACCCACATTAGAGCAAGTTTCTCTCACTATTGTCCCATCTTTTCCTGCTCAACATTTTACCTGGTTCTCTCCAGAAAGCGAGAACCACCAATTAAAAAATCTTGGGTATTTATGTGAGATGTTAGCCTTCTCATTTCATTTATGCAAGGTGAATAAACGGTTATTTAATTCAACCTTTTAGCCAACGATACTTTTCTCCATCTTGACCTTTATTCTTTCTTGTGAAGTATGGATGACTTTGAAAGGACAGAAGAAAAACAAGTGCTTAGGAAGAAACGAAGTGCATAAACTCTCAGGAAAATGGAATTGTGGAAAGTGCACAAATATAAGCACTAAAATTTGTTTTTTTCTCTGATCCCCTCCTGATCAAGCTGTGACTGGACAGCATAGGATCAGATCAGCAGTTATTGCTGAGTTGATTACAGGGAATACACTTTGAATCTGTTTTGCCTTTTTATAATTACACTTCAGCAGAAGGCATTTTACCAGTATGCAAGGGTGAAGGGCACTTCATTTTTACTGACATATGGTGGAATGATAATTATTCAGCTAATAGAGTGGGTTTGTCAAGAGGCCAATATGTGTGCACTAAAAGGCTATGAAAAAAATCTGTGAAATATTTAACTTCCTTAGAAAAATAGTTATGAAGCCTGTAAAGAAATCAAAACAGCATTTTTAGAGGGAATTAGGGTGCATGGTCTGTTTCTGACCACTAAGGTTTAATCAACCATGGCTCATCATTTGGATAGTGGGGAACTGCAGAGAATACAGAATAGATCTGGAATGGACATTGGAGGTCTTCTAGTTCAATCCCCACTCAAGCAGGAGAGCCTATATACCATTTCAGACAAGTGGCTGTTCAGTCTCTTCTTAAAAGCCTCCAGTGATGAAGCACCCACAGCTTCTGAAGGCAAGCTGTTCCACTGGTTAATTGTTCTAACTGTCAGGAAATTTCTCCTTAGTTTTAGGTTGGTTCTCTCCTTGATCAGTTTTGATTCATTGTTTGTTGTCTTGCCTTCTGGTGCTTTGGAAAGTGTGGCAAGGCTTTAATCAACCATAGCTCATCCTTTGGATAGTGGGGAAGGTGGTAATGGAATAAGAACAGTACAATGGCAATTTATCATCAGGAAAAAAACATTTGTGGTACTCCACTCTGCTTAAGCATCAAATTAAGTTGCCTTTAGCTGTGGCTACCTACAAATTTTACCTAGGAATATGTCAATTTGAATTTAATGGATGTTAATTCTAAGCCATTATAATATCATGTTTCATGGCCATCAAGGAAAAGTATTTCATGGCCAGTACATAAAATATCTAGCAGGCAATGCAAATAACAAGACCTGGCAATGGCTAAGAGCAGGAAAATTGAAGAAAGAGGCAGAGGGACTAACTTATTTATTTATATCCCACCTTTATTATTTTTACAAATAAGCACATGAACAAATCCAACACACCTTCCTCCTCCTATTTTCTCCACAACAATTCTGTGAGGTAATTTGGGCTGAGAGGGAGTGACTGGCCCAAGGTCACCCAGCTGGCTTTCATCACCAAGGTGGGACTTGAACTTAGGGTCCCTTGCTTTTTAGCCTGGTGTCTTAACCGCTAAACCAGAGTGGCTCTCTAATTCTGGCTGCACAAGACTAAGCTTTAAGAAGAAAGGCATACAGAGCCAGAATGGTGAAGGCAGCAACAGACAGCAGACTTTAACAGTGGGAAGGTGACAAGGAGCTTCCCCATCCCACTTCCCCATTGACTTGTGGCAAACTTCAGCTAGTGACGAAAATGAGGATCATGTGACTGCAGCTGAGCATGGCAGCAGTCCTGAACAACAGGAGCCCTGGGGCACTGGAACTGCAAATTCCCCCCCCCAAACCTCATTCTCTTGGGTTCTAGAATTCTGTAAGTTAGTCTATCTGAGGAACCTTTGTTGATAAAGTTTTGCCCTATGATGCAACAAACTTTCAGATTGTGGTGCTGGAGAAGACTCTTGAGAGTCCCTTGGACTGCAAGGAGATCAAATCAGTTAACCCTAAAGAAAATCGACCCTGACTGTTCTTTGGAAGGACAGATGCTGAAACTGAAGCTCAAATACTTTGGTCAACCAAATGAGAAGAGAGGATTCATTCGAAAAATCCCTGATGCTGAGAAAAATTGAAGGCAAAAGGAAGGAGGAGGACAGCAGAGGATGAGATAGTTGGATAGTGCCATTGGTGCAATGAACATGAATTTGGGCAAACTCCAGGAAACAGTGGAGGACAGGGAGGCCTGGCGTGCTGTGGTCCATAGAGCCGTGAGGAACCGCACATGCCTTAGGAACTGAACAACAAAAATGAGGCAACAATTTGCCAAACTGAAGGTACAAAATATCAAACAAATACAAGAGTTTTTGCAATATATAGATTATGGAAAGGCTGCCAGGATGTCGTATATCTGGGTCTAATGATATTTTGTTTTTATCAGCTAAGATGATCCCTTCTTTTTAATAAATAAATAACTAAATAGATGGACATGGTCCTATCTACAGGCTCACAGCAGCAACAGAAAGCAACACTGGGTGGTTGTGCATAATTTTGGGGGAAATAGTGGCTGGAATTCAAATTCCTGCAGCATCTTTGAAAAGAAACCAACTCAATTTCAGGGAGAACAGTTTGGGGGGGCGAAGTGGCTTGATAAACAAATGATCTCAGAGGCTATATTAAAAGCAGAAGAGAAGATTTATTTTGTGTTTGCGAGGCTTTTAATTCTTAGAGATAACTTTTATTCAGATTTTTTTCCTTAATATGACAAGAGGTCATGATATAGCAGTCCCATGATATTTCAAGTAATTCCAACTCCTTTCAAGACTGAAAAAAGTATAAATCTCTTCCCCCCCCTTAAGATCCAGTGATAATTCAGATATGACTACGGCTCAATATGGAAATATCAAATTAAGAATTTGTGATTCCCTGTGATTACAAATCCAGAAAACCAGTAGTATGGAGTAGACACAACAAATTATGCTGCAGAGATGTATTACTGCATCTACAACCAATCCTACTGTTTCACCTTCCCTCCCATTTGCTCCATCCAATACTAGAACTGTGCAGCGTTTGAATTCAAAGGGGAAAACGTGCTTTGAAGTGTTTATGGGCAAACATAAAATTAAATCAGATGGATATTTTCCTGGGTTCCTACTGCAGGCCAGAGGCCTACCTTGTGATCCTGGAAAATTATACAGCCATTTAAGGATTTGCCAAGAGGTATTATATCACCAATACCTCTGCTTCAATTCCTATTGAATCCAAAGCAACTCAAAACCCCAATCCACACAGCATAGGAAATAGCTTTAGGCCAGGTCAGATTAAGAATCCTTTTTGCTCATACTGTCTCAAAGATCCCTAGTTGAGAATCTTCTCTCTCTCTCTGTGTTTTTTTAATTGAAAATGTTACATTTGCAGATGAAGCGTGTACCATGTTACTGAGCTGCAATCTCTAACTCTTCTACATGCTATGCAACAAATTTGGCATCCTGCTGGCCACGATAGTTAGAAAAAAACCATGCTGATGAAAAAAAAGACAGATGATACAGAAGCTTTCACCTAGGTTGCTGGTTCAGAGCACTGGAGATGCACTGATTTTTCATCTAATCAAAGGTAAACACAG
>NW_015387274.1:140804-153425 GCF_001527695.2 Protobothrops mucrosquamatus | reverse complement strand
AGAGAGGAAGAGCTACTGGTGATACCTGCTGAATTGATATAGACTTTGGTGTATTTGAATTACTTAAATGTATAATTTTTTTATTAATGTGGAGGAGATGGATTGTTTATAAATAGAGTTTGTGGAGTTAGAGATATTAATATTTGTTTACCTATATTTGAATATTAGCCTGGGATTTGGTTTGGGAAGTCCGGAGGGGTGGGATATATTATAATATTGTGTAATACTTGTGATGTTTTTTTCTTTTTTGGAAAACAATAAAATTTTATATTGAAAAAAAAAAAAAGGTAAACACAGGTGAATATATTTTTAACAGCATTTCACAGCTCTGCTCTCTCCCTCTGTTGTAATAGTGTTGTTTCTTCTGGGGAGATTTTAATTTTCTTTTCTTGAGTGATGCTAGCTTCCTGTTGATGAACAAGAGATACAGTATTGTCAAGATGTCATGCAGTCCTGCAGATGTGGCTAAAAATCTTGACAGTGGGGTCCGTTTGGTACTGACTGGGAAGATAGACAAGAGAAGGCAATTGAATTACATGAGTAAACTATGAGCATTGACCAGATTACTTTGACAGGGTAGGATGGGTCAGGGCATCACTCTTTGACACACCCTTTTTCCATTGAAATGTAAATAAGTGGGATTTTTTTTTAATAGTATTGTAGTCACAAATGCTCCAAGTCTTACTCCTTACTACCGTACTGTATAAGCCAGGATCTTTGCCTTCATCCTTATACAATTGGGCTTGTGTAGATTTCCCCCCCTCTTCTTCCTTTCATTCTCTACTTCATCCAGCCCAAATCTTCTACTGTCCCCAGAATAGATTTGAAAGTACAGACAAAAAGTAGGGATTCATCAATGAAGATCAAACAACCAAATGTCACATGCAACTTCATAAAATGCTTCAGTTGTACATGAGCAAAGTTTCAGAATATCCCCCATTATCCACATAACAATTTGTTTTTGAGCTGTTTTAATGCTCCTGCATCTGATTATTTTTCAGGAAGTGGAGAACTGTTACAGTACAATTACAATAGGATATACATTATTTGTCTTCAATTACACCTGTAGAGCATTCTCCAGATTTTCTTTAGTTTTACAATGAGACCACCATTTTTATGATCCCAATGCATGTTTCATCCATTTTGAATGACAAATCCATCCCATCCCCATTTATTTTAAAATACATTTTGGTTTCTTGCAGGAATTCTAACTTTTATATACATTGTTTTCTGTTAACTGAGATGCATAAACACACGTATCAGCTGCAGATGTTTGTTCTGTTTTTAATGTACTTTATCGGTGGTCATGACACCCTCCTACAGTCGTAGAAACTGCAAAAACAAATCACTTCTGCCTACGTTAGATTTTGAGCCATGGTAGACATACACACACACACATACTCACACTCATAGTAAGGCCATAATAATCCTAGATGCAAGATTACTCATGCTGGGCTGGAAATCCATGACTTCTGAAGCAGTCGTTTTACCCATTCTGCCACCTAGAGGCAACTGCAATCATGATTTATCATCCACTATATGTTTAATTGGCTGTACGATTCATTTAACTATAGCAATCAAACATAAATCTTCAGAAACATATGTCTATGGTGATTCTCAGTCATCCAGATCATAGAAATCCCAAAGGTGCTTTTTCACAAGGCAACTGGACTTTGTTTTTCTTTGAAGACGTTTCGCTTCAAACTTTTCAGTGTCTTCAAAGAAAAACAGAGCTGAAGAAGGATGAGAAGCAAAACATCTTCAAAGAAAAACAAGAAAGTCCAGTTGCCTCACGAAAAAAGCACCTTTGGGACTTCAGAAACATAGTTCAATAGCACATTAACATAGCATAGCATGATGGACTTTGAAATGGGATGTGAAGCCAAGCCATAAAGCTTAAGTGGGACTCTCATTAGGATCTTCAGAAGGTTTGGGGCAGAAGGTTATTTTTAAGTCCATTCTTCTTCTTATTGCAGTCTGTGAGACTTCATGTCATCCCCTCTTTTTTTTCCACTAGAATCAATAGATCAGAAAAAGGAGGATAATTCCAAATTCAGAGATATGGGATTATATGGATTGAAAGACAGGACCACATTTTGGATGGGGTATCCTATGTGAGTAACCAAGAGCAGTGGTTCCTGTTACTGCTCTTAACAATGTTGTCAGGTTTATTAGGTGATCCTTACCTGATTTCAGAGATGACACAAGGATAAGAAAGACCCCAAAGATTATGCTTTTGGCTCCTCAATGGAACAACAAAATCAAGCTACAAGAATTTTTAATGTCTCTGAGCTTAATTTATACAGATTTCTGCCCAAACAAAGCTTCATTAATATTTTCATTAAAGTCGTTTATTTTATTACTCAGTTGCTTGCCTAGCGTACCTCATGGGATTATAATGAAAGAAGGGGGGGAAATGGAAATAATTAAATTAATAGCTGCAGATGTTCTGAAGAAGTGTTGCACTGACACAAGGAATCTGAAATGTATTACCTTTTCAGATTTGAAATATACAATTCAGACATAAGCCATCCATTCTTGTTTAATTTAACTCATTTGACAGAGGACACAAAATACAACAAATTGCATTGTGTTTATTGTATTTTCCACTGCTTAAATAAATGGTACAGCATTTGAAATATTTTGCTCCAATTATAGGGATAAAGAAATATAAAAGATCTGCCGTCTTCAACTTAAATGAACAAACAAGCAAGTAAATATAACTCTTATGAATATTTTAATTGCTGTCTTTTAGTTTCTGGTTATAAATTTGTCTGCTTATCCTGATAAGAAAATAACACATTTTGCCAAGGGGTAGGCTGTTTGTTATGCTTTTTTTTGTTTTTATTTTCTGCTATAATTTACAAACTTACACACTGTATTTCCTTTTAACTTTGAAAAATGTGTTGAGAATTTTAAACATATGATAATCCATATATCCTGTGTGAATATATAATAAAATACCTTGAGTGAACATGGTTTTTTTTTGTTAAAAATCTATATTTCCAATATGGTTCTTTCAGCCAATGACCATGCACAGCCCCTCCCCCCAAAGCAAATGTGTGCACCAAACTGACATCAATAATGAGGTAACATTTGAGCAGATTAAAGAAACTCGTATTAATAATCCTTCTGATGAATAGTCATGGAACACGACACATTACTCAAAATAAATTTCATAAATTTCAAGATGATTTAAACTCACTGAATAAATAAATTGTACTAAATGTGTGAGGCCAATCTATATCTGTAATTACAGAAGGAGATAACTGTATATCCTTATGGTGATGGCAATAGAATAGAATATGGGCTATTAATTCCATACCCCAGAGTCATATCTACTGCATGCAGCTTCTCCAAATATAGTAGCTTCCTGTATGTCCCCCAGGAGAATGCTGGATGGAGTGGGTTGAAAAATGCTAAAGATATTATTCTTCAGCATTTAGAGTGAGCTGATACAGGTAGTCGTCAAATTATGACCATTATTTAAACAACAGTTCAAAATTTTTAAAAAGCGATTTGTGACTAGTTCTTCCACTTACAATTGTTGCAGCGTCCTCATGGACATTTGATCAAAATTTGGGTGCTTAGTAGCCACTATCTATTTATGATGGTTGCAATGTCCTGGGGTCATGTGATTGCCATTTGTGTCCTTCCCAGCTGGCTTTTGGCAAGCAAAGTCAGTGGCCAAAGCCAGGGTATCTTAACAACTGCATGTTCACTTACCATCCATAGCAAAAAAAAAGGTCCTAAAATTGGGTGCAACTTACTGTATCAGTTAGCGATGGAAGTTCTAGTCCCTATTAAGTTATTAAGTCAAGGACTACCTGTAGTTAGATGGATTTTTCATGTAAATCTGGGCATAACAGATTATTATTCTGCTCTTATTAAATTGACAAACTATGTTGGGGATCCTTTGGCTAATAAGTGATTTTGGTTACTGAATCTAAAGAGAACCCATATTGGAACAATTTCTTCTCCTACGTGTCTTTCCAAAAGGGGAAAAAATTATCTTTCAAAAAGAGAATTGTCAAACCCTGTTTCCAGAATGGGAATCTCAAAAAAGTCAATTAGTTAGAAAAGAAAATTGCCTAATCAGAAAGTCCATTGCTTTATATTCCACTAATGCAAATTCAGCTGCAGTTAGATTTTATGACTAGACTAGATCAATATTGGCAAGTGAAAGTTCGCATTCAAATAGTAAAACATGGGAATTCCCACCTTCTTGTTTGTGATCCTACGCTGTATTGTTTTGTTTTTATGGATGGTTTTTAATGTATCATTCTATGATGATATTAAGAGTGTTATTTATTAAAATGTATATAATGGGAAGCTTTGATGCATACTAACTTTTTAGTTGGTTTGCTATTTAATCTTCCACTTATACAAGGTATGCCATTAATTCTTGCTCTGTAGCCTTCCTATGAAATCTTTTATTTGGAAGATAATATAGCTAATAGCTTTACGGGCAAGGTACAGATACAATTAAAAAAGGCAAAATCCAAGATTTATGCAACTTAAATCCATACAATCAGGATAACTGGAAATTTGCAAACAAAATAAACCACCTGAGTTAAAACAGTGTATGAACCTGCTGTTTCGTTGTAAAAATTAACAAAGAAAGATGCAAGACACATTGTTTTCCATCTCTGACCTTTCAGTGTGCATATGTGTGTACATTAAAAAGCTAGCTAATGTCACCATCCATTCTCCACAAACCTCCCTGATAACTACCAGGAAGACCTTTATCTTAACTTTATTGCAAGATCTGATTAATTGATTTGTTCCTTTATTGAAGTTAATAGACTAGCTGTCAGCAGGCAGAAAAGACAATAATGTAACGCTTTACAAAAGCTGTGACACATCTGCTCGATACTGCATAAGGGGAAGCATTGCAGGTGAGAACAGATAATAACTAGATGAATAATGGGAAGGTCAGCAGAGGCTCAGAGAATGATACCGTTGAATTAAAAAGGAGTTTGAGTGTTTTTCAGCTAAAGAAATTTTAATCCCCCCATATGTAAACTGATTGCTCCAATTATCACACTGGAATTTAAACTTTGAGATCAAGTGGTTGGTGATTACTCAATAGGGTGTCCTACAGATAGCAATCAATTGCTTTAAAGTCAGGCTTAGGTACTTGTATCTAAAAAGGGGTTTGGGAAAAATGATTGTAGACATAAGTGTAGCATGAAGGTTTGTCCTGAACTATAATGATATTAAAACAGAAGTCTTCTACCTGGTTTGGACTGTATGTCTGACAGCTTCTCTTAAAATGCTTTTAAAATAAATTAGAACAAATTATAAATTAATCATATAATTTTCATGCAATCTTCATTGTAAAGAAAAAAACTGTGCAACCTTTTAATACACAAGAAACTTTAAAAAAAAAACAAATAAATTGAAGGAAAACTTGGCAGCCAATGTGAGTGGCTATCCCACTGGGCAAATTGCAGCTCTAGGAAATAAAACATTTCTGAAAATTCTTCATCTTCTGCATTGAATTTCCCTAGAAAGATGTCAAAGTTATTGTGTAATCTAGAGATGGCAAACAGGCTGACTAATGTCAACTGATTATAAAGCTAGAGCATGAAATGAAATCCAGTGATAAGGTTAATTTTGGCAAACCAAAACATTCATGATGATTGACCATGAGTTGAAATTGCCAGTTTTATTTCCTTCTCAAAAAATGTTCGGGTACATAATATAAACAGAATGCAGTGCCCTGACCAGCTTAATTCAAAAAGATGTCAATAGATTAATAGTGAGAATCTTATGTGCACAAAAATGGAAAGACACATTAATTCCCACAATGGAAGAATGGATGATAAAGTTGGTGAAGATGGGAAAATTACTGTGAGGTTTGTTTGTTTATGTATGTATGTATGTATGTATGTATGTATGTATGTATGTATGTATGTATGTATGTTTATATGTTTGTAAGCTGGCCAAGGTCTGTTGGAGTGGTTGCCCATAACAATTTTTAATTAATATTATTGTTATTTTCCTAACAAGGAAAAGCATTATGTATTCAGTTTCTACAAAACATTGAGGGGGAGCTGAATTTCTTCAGCAGGCAGCTCTTTCACTCAGCTCTGGAGACAAGAGGCAGCTGAAATCCAAGCACAGAGGTCAACATGGTAAGGTAAGGAGGGCAGGGTGCCTCAGGGGAATGGGAGAGACCCTGGGATGCCAGCAGAAGTCATGTGTGAATGTCTCTCTGTTCAGGGACTGAAAATCCTACTTGGATTTAAGCAAGGAATATTTTTAGTTTCTGAGAGAGCTTTTCAGGGTCACCAATAGTCTCCTGAGGTACCCTGCATTCCTTATTTGGGTCTCTGTCAACTTAACAACCCCAAAATTGCTTAATGACCACAGGAGGAAGTGTTGAGATTGTAATTGTTGAATGAAACAGTCACATGATATCTTGTTTAATGACCTTTTCACTCGACAGTTGAGATTCCAGTTCAAACTTTGATCATAAATCAAGGAGCATCTCTATAATCCAAGCTTTGAAGGCTATGATCATAAATCAAGGAGCATCTCTATAATCCAAGCTTTGAAGGCTTTTAAAAAGTCTTAATTCCTAGCGTCCCTGCATAGCTGTGGCAGGACAGTTTGAGGCCAGCAAAATTATAAGTAACATACAAGCTACGAATTAAGAATCTCTTAGGACACTTCTATATATTTTTTTCATCTCTAAGAATAACTCATTATGTTATAATCTACTGGTGACTGTTATCATGGCCTTTAGAATTTTGAACTGGTATCATTTTGTCTCATTTCATCTTGAGAGTCACTATGCTGTGACAGTTAACAGAGTTAACATCATTCATTTGTTTTACACTAGTGTCTTTAGAACTCGTGATCTGAGAAAACTGTCCAAAGGCATAAATATATTTTCTCCATGAGAGTGACATGAAAAGAAAGTTTCAATTTCTGATATCTTAAACATTTAGGATTATAGTACATTGGATGTTAGATTTTTATAGCATGATCCCAAATGTGCTTAGTTTGAAATAAATACTGTAGAATTCAAGGGGGCTCTTTGCCCAATCAGTATTTCAGAAACAAAGTGTTTCTATATTAATGTGCACAAGTTATATATGCGCTGTCAAACTAATATTAATCAGGTCTGCTCTTGTTCTATTACATGTTTTAATTGACCAGCTTTTGCCTTTGATTTTTTTAAATTGTTCTAGCTGGTTGTAGTGTATTCTACCAGAACTATCACTCATGCCAGACAGGTCTCAGCAGAAGAGTTAGACTAAGTATATCCATCAACCCATTTACTATGGTGAAAAAATAGAAAAACAGTCCTCTATCACAGTGCTTTTCAACTCATGGTACGCGTACCACTGTTAGTACTTCGGCACCTGGCAGGTGGTATGCGTATGATGGGTTGAAAAGCACTGTAAAAAAAAGTGTAAAAAAAGTGTAATGAGCTGAAGCGGCGGCAGTGCCAAAGAGGCCTGGTGGAAAATCAGCTGGAGCTGCGGTGTTGCCAGGGCTCTGTTGAGAGCCCAGGATCAACACACGCAGCTCCAGCTGATTGGCACTTCCAGCACACCTGGAAGAGAAAAGGATGAAGGGGGGGGGAGGAGAGGATATAAAAGGAGGAGGGGGGAGAAAAGAGGATATAAAAGGAGGAGGGGAGAATATAAAAGAAGAAGTAAAAATTGGTACTTTTTTTTCCTTTTTTAAATGGTTTGTAACATTTTATTAGATTATAGAATAAAATACAAAAATACAAAAGTGAATAGTAGGACACTGGGGAGGAAAAAGGGAAAGAAAGGTGAGGGGGATAAGAGAAAAAGAAAAGAAAAGGCATTGACTTCTGACTTCCTCTGTTGCAGTAGAATGAAGCATTAACATTGAACCTCAACTTTTTACTTTTCCATAATAGTATAAATTAGCCATTTCTATAGGAAGAAATCAATTTAATCAGTAAACCCCAAAATTCCTCCACTCCCTTTTTTTTAGTCATCAAATTTTTGACACCTTGCTAAGCACTGGTGGTACTCAAATATTGCCATGTCCTAAAAGAGGTACAATCTGTGAAAAGGTTGAAAAGATCAACATTAAATTTATATTGGCTACAAGATACTTTATTCTCTTGCTGGAAATCATATTTTCTTTTTCTAGAAGAATGGCAAAACCTTCCCAAAATCAAATCAGATTTAACTTAGAACCACTTATGGATTGTTATTTTGAAAATAGACTTGCATATGAATTTTGGATTTCTCTTATCACTATCTTATGCCCTGGTATGTCAAACTGTCTAGTAGGGCTGTATTACTATTATCCTTCTCATTTTTCCTATTACCTATTTCTTTAGCTTCTTGTGAGTATAACTGAATTGTTTGTATCTTATTATTTATGTTGATTTCTTTTATGTAGTATCCTATTTTGAGTTATGTTGATTGTTTATTAAGTATCCTATGACTATCACTGAGTGTTGTATGATTTATGATGATTGTATAATATGATCATGATTCATCACTTGTTGCTTGTATGTGCACTGAGAGCTTATGCCCTGCACAAATTCCACGTGTATCCAATCACACTTGGCCAATAAAGAATTCTATTCTATAAGGCATTAAAATATTACAGCTTGATAACATCACCAGAGAGATAAAACAATAAAAAAAACTTACAATTACCTTTGTAGAACTGCAGCTCTAAACTGGCTAATTATAAATTAACTCATTGCCCAATCATGCAGCATTTAATATTTCAGAGTTTAATGACTTGTAGTTGAATATACTTATCCACATTAACATAAGATAAGATAAAGGTGCTGTTCTGGGAAAGATAATTACTCACACAATGTATCATAAATTATTATAATAGTCAAGGGGTATATTATGTCAAGGGATGCATTATGTATGTATGTTAACTCACTTTCAGGGAAGCACACTATAACTGTATAAAATCTGTTGAAAATTCCAGATTTAAAATGCAATCTTATTCATACCTACCTGAAAGCAAATCCTATTAATAGCAGAAAAAAAAGAAATTATTTGAGAAAGTAATGCTGAAATCTGCAAGTTAAATTTTATATACCATATTTTCCAGCGTATAAGACGACTGGGCGTACAAGACGACCCCCAACTTTTCCAGTTAAAATATAGAGTTTGAGCGAGAGAGAGGGGGGGGGGAGAGAAAACTTGATGAGAAATATGCCAAACCACATGTGTAAAGGAATAAAATAGAATACCCGTATTTTCCGGCGTATAAGACGACTGGGCGTATAAGACGACCCCCGACTTTTGAGAAGATTTTCAAGGTTTAGAAAGTTGTCTTATATGCTGGAAATTACGGTAATTCAGTTTTTAAAAGTCATAAACATTGTTTTACACATCTTCCTTACAGTTTTGTGAGAAAAGCATTGATGTTTTATGACCGACAAAATGAATGAATGAATGAATGCAGTTTGATCCCAAGTCTCTGAACAATTTATTATCCAAATAGAATGTGAACCAAGGTTGAAGTTAACACGTCCATTGAATATATTTTTTTGCATTTCTTTTCTATGTTTACTACCTAGCTGAAAAATGATGGTGTTTCATACATTGGCAACTTCTTTTCCATTTGTTCACTAGAAGAATGGGAAAAAAGATTATTAGATTTTTCATTCCTTTTGTTACAAAAAAGCCTTCTCAAGGCAGTCATCTTGCCAATTGGCTTTCTTTTCTGCCTGTAGATTATATATACTGAAGAAACAGAAAGCTGATCATATGAATCATATTTGCTATCATCCAGGAAACAGAGAGTCCATTTTTATATTTATTTGACCTTGTTTTTCCTTAAAAACAACCTAGAGGTGAGTATCAGTCTTTGTAAATATGTACTTAATTAAATATGTATTTAATAAGAAATGAAGAGGAGACTGATATTGCTTATCCATTTGAACTCAGTTTTGAATTCTTAACATTCATGGAACATACCCAGAACAGTGATGTTTACAAAATATTGCAGGTAGATGATAGTGGAATATTTTTATAGTTAGGTAGTCCTGAAAACATCTTTTAGGGGATCAATAAGCATCTGAATTTAATTAAAAACAAAAACAAACTATATTTCAAAAATTGTATAAACCTCTCTCTAAATGTCAATACTGTTTCTGAATTGTTTGTATTTTCTGGGTATGTTTTCACAGTTGTTAGATAGCTTGATTAGTTGGTTGGGGATAGTATGGAAACAAAGAAAGAAAAAGAAAAAAGAGAGAGAAGGAGAGAAAGAGAAAGAGAGAGAGGGAGGGAGGGAGAGAGAAAGAAAGAAAGAAAGAAAGAAAGAAAGAAAGAAAGAAAGAAAGAAAGAAAGAAAGAAAGAAAGAAAGAAAGAAAGAAAGAAAGAAAGAAAGGGAAATTAGGACCAGATCTGCACTGTTGTGTCCATGAGTTCAGTATGGCATGAATGCAGTCAGACACTGCATATAACATTGGAACAACCATTGAAAAGGTGGACATGTAGCTTAACACTCTACAAGGTTTATGGGAATTCCCTTGAAGACAGGTGTTATATAGCTGTTCTGGTTCATGAGAATCAGTTGCTAAATTGCCATACATGCTGTGGCTGAGTCAAAAACCTCTCATTCTTCATGCTTTGCCTGGAGAAGCTGGCTAGAAGCTGGCTAATAGAAACCAGTCTTTCCATGCTCAGGCAAAGCCAAAACCATTACAACAGGGGTCCCCAACCCCCGGTCCGTGGACCAGCATTGGTCCGCAGCACACCAGCAAATGGGCCGCACAAACAAGCAAAGCTCCATCCTTGGGATGCAGCAGTATTCAAACCCACACCCCATCTGGTCTGTGGAAAAACCTTTCTCCGTGGCACTGGTCCCTGGTGCTCAAAAGGCTGGGGACCTCTGCATTAGAAGATGGATCTCCAGACTTTGTGATCAGTCTATGCAGAGGGAGAAAATGTGTGGTTAGTTCTAAACAGTATTGATAAATCTAAGATTTAAGCATCTAATGAAGAATTCAATTCTTTTCATATATAACTTGATGTGCTTCTTGGAAGATATTTTTCCCATATTTTTACATGTACATATGTTGTTTAGTTCAGTAATACTTGGTCATAAAATTGTATTATATTAATTAAGCTCTCTACAGAACTGTAACCATTAAGTTGAGAGTTGCAGTTGTTGCCTCTTAAGTAGTAAGACTTTTATCATTATTTTATCTGTATATCATATCAGCAATATGGAAAGGAGGGAAGGAAAATTGAAGCAGAGAAAACATTCTCTCTCAGTACTCATAGTTTCACCATCCATACTGAAAAAGTACATCAAACTATTTCTCCTTAAGAATTCAATTTTCTGAGGATCAAATTTCTGAACCTTTTTTAAAAAAAAATATTGAGAAATGCCCATCCAGATCAAAGACAATTCTTTATATAGAAGCCTTTTTTATCCTGCCAGTCTTACATTCAAAAACTGCTACATTTCTCAAGAGTTTAAATTCTAACTTCAGTTATAGTATATTATTTGGAGCACTGTACGGTATCAAGGTAGTGAAAAAGGCCAATCCAGTTTAATATTTACGGGTTTATGGCATCACAAGTTTGTGAAGCCCTGTCTTGTTGGCTCTGTGTTCTAATATTTGTTGCAATAATACAACTGTTTAGAAAGATCAGTTGGTATGCCCTGAGTATAAGCAACCTTGATATTATACATTTTGAAGGGTATCATGACAAATTATTGTGAGAGCCAACGGGAGACTAATATTTCTGTTTGAAGAGGAAGCACAGTATTCCAACCTTATTGGAATAGATTATGGGGTGCTGGCATGTCTATAGGGAGAGTCAAAACAGTCAAAAAGACAGTTGCAATCAAGTGATCAAAGTCCCACTCCTTTTTTACATGTTATCTGTGTAGTACACATTCTGGGGAATAAATAATATCCTATCCCTTCCTTATGGTTCTGAAATGAGCCTGATGAGTCTGGATGGGAAGAAAACAGATCACAGTAAATATATTTTCTGCTAGTGTATAATGAGACTCTACAGAGTAGAGTACAGAGAAGAGCAACAAAGATGATTAGGGGACTGGAGGCTAAAGCATATAAGGAAAGGCTGCTGGAATTGGCTATGTCTAGTTTAATGAAGAGAAGGACGAGGGGGGACATGATAGCAGTGTTCCCGTATCTCAGGGGCTGTCACAAAGAAGAGGGAGTCAATCTATTTTCCAAGGCGCCTGAAGGCAGGACAAGAAGCAACGGATGGAAATTAATCAAGGAGAGAAGCAACCTAGAACTAAGGAGAAACTTCCTGACAGTTAGAACAATTAACCAGTGGAACGTCCTGCCTCCAGAAGTGGTGAATGCTCCAACACTGGAAGTTTTTAAGAAGAGACTGGACAGCCATTTGTCTGAAATGATATAGGGTTTCCTGCCTGAACAGGGGGTTGGACTAGATGACCTACAATGTCCCTTCCAACTACTACTACTACTACTACTACTACTACTTATTTATTTATTTATTTATTTATTTTGATTTATATCCCGCCCTTCTCCCAACGGGACTCAGGGCGGCTCACAACATATTTAAAAACATAGACATATTTACAACCCCCACCAGACTCAGGGCGGCTCACAACATATTTAAAAACATAAGACA
>NW_015387274.1:89006-140704 GCF_001527695.2 Protobothrops mucrosquamatus | reverse complement strand
TTATTATTATTATTATTATTATTATTATTATTATTATTATTATTATTATTATTATTATTATTATTACATGAGTACAATGAAAGTCATTTTTATGATGGAAGGTGCTAGAATCAGTAAAAAAGAAGTTGGATCCCTTGGAAGAAGTAGAAATTTAGATGCATTGGGTCAGACCATAGCATGATATTATTATTTACATTGCTGCTATATAATAGTTCTGCTTTTTTTTGCATTCTTGATTCTGACAGTCCAATGTTAACTACTGTATAGCTGTGCATGTCAATAAAAGACCAATTTTTGCATCTATATCCACATGTTATTTAAAGTGGGCAATTTCCCCCACCAATACATAAAGAAATAGGAATTCAATCAGATAGTCTACCTGACTTTTTGCTTTCACTATGGATGGCCTTAGAAGTTATTCTTGTTATTATTATAGTATGTTCTTTTATAAAGACAAATATGGCCTTTTTTTTGCAGATCATTCACTCTTTGCCAGGAGTTCAAAGAATTCTGTTAAATACTAAAATAAATGACAAGTGACCCCTAGTTATGTTCACTTCTCCAAGTACAAGACCACAGTTACAAAACAAGAGGATTAATTTTAATATTATTGTGTGGAACAGATTTGTACTAGCAGTTAACTTGATAGCAGGCCTTTCCAGGTGCTTATAGGATATTGGACTGACATAAGAGAGGCTTTCTTTAGGAATAGTATTGGATTTGGATGTTGTATTTGAAGTCGTAATTAATTTATAGCCTCTACAAAAAAGGCAGAGTCAAAAGGAGAAGAGTCAGCAATGGTCCTAGTAGACTTCACATTCATTAGTTACATGTACACCCATTCACTGCAAACAATGTAGCAGCTGTTTGGCAGCATAATCCATGACTTATCAAGAGCAGGGACATTAATTGGACATTTAACATTTATGAATAAAAGTGGTATGTGAGGATTTCAATGAATGTCCTGTTTCAGGTTTGCTCTCCATGGGTCTCCTTTCTTGATTGCTTAAGCTTTTACATTCAATGGCCATAATACAATGAATAGTCCTGATGTACAATCCTTTGAAATCAACAAGCATTTCACACATTTACAATATACTAGATTCTAATTAGTGGTTTACCTCAGCAGAACTTATATTGCTATCAGTTAATAGAAGAAAAAAAAAGTTTAAACAACAATGTCAAAAGGCCATAAAGTGATTGGATCAGAGTGCTGCAATCTTATAACTTCATCCACAAAACTGTTTTCAACAAATTTAATGACTGTAGTATAAAGCATTCAAGCAAAAGATGATTTTGCTCTGTTAAAGGGAAATTAAACATCTTTAGTAAATTGTGTAATAAAACTTTACTCTTGAAATCACCCCTAGAAATCTAAATGGAGAGTAAAATATATTGGATTTTGGAACATTATGTGAAGCTCTAGCTCTCTGGGGAAGTCTATAAGGCTGGGAAAGGTGGAAAAAAAGAAAAGAGGATGACCAGCTTTAAGATGGATGGATTCAATTTCAGTAGTGATGGGTGCATCATTGGAGAACTTGAGGGACCAGTTTGGGGAAAGATCCTTCAGGGGTAGGCAACCTTGGCTCTTTTATGACTCGTGGATTTCAACTTCATGCTGGCTCAGGAATTCTGGGAGTTGAAGTCCACGAGTCATAAAAGAGCCAAGGTTGCCTACCCCTGGTCTAGGTGAACATTAAGAATCAGCACTGACTTGATGGTACATACATAATCATCATCGGTGAAAATAGATGGGCTAAATAGCTGTTTTGGATTATAGTAAAATATATCTGTAACTGAATAAGCTTTGTGATCAGAACAACAGTTGTTCATCAAGTTTCATTCGATATCAAATTTTATACCATTCTTGGTTTAGAATAATATGCCAACATTTATGCAAATAGGTAAAAAAAGGAATGGAATATAATTGAAAATACATTCCAATATGCATGTATCATTTTTGAGCAAGTATCTTAAAACATAAATTGCTTAAAGTAAGATACTAAGAAATAGGATGAAGGGACCCCTTCAGAATTTTTTTACATGCAACTGATGTATGTTGGAAATAAACTGATTCATCTGTTTATTCATCTGTTTATTCATCTTGAACACAGGGGGGTTTATAGTTTAGTACAGGTACATAGGAAAATTACATCTTAAAGACCTTTTAATTTGATTTGTTCATATGCTATATATAAATTCAATTTAATTATTGCAAAAAAGGAGGCTATTTTCATATTGTTTAATAAAGAGTATTAGGGATTTGAGCTGCACACCTGGTTCCTGACTGCTTCCTTCTTTACTGTGAAAAATAAGAAGATCCTGTGAACTTTTGATAAAATTTTGATCCTCAGCTTTTAGAATCTGCATATGGAAATAGTAGCAAAAAGTAAATACTCATACCACAATATTAAAAAAAAATCTAAATCAATGCAATAAACTGAGAGTGAAGCCTTGTTTTGATAAGAATGCTTGAGAACCAAAGGGTTATTTGCACTTGATTGGTTGGAACAATCCTGCTATTGTCATGTTGTGATTTACTTTAATTTAGTACAGCCTCTTGCCCTTTATTTAAATCCATACCAGTTCAGAACCAAAACAAATTGTGTTATATTATGGTTGACAGCTTTAACTACAACACGTTTTTCAAGCAGGCTCAAGCAGAATTTAAGTACTTAAGGCAGTCCAGTCTTTTAAAACAAAAGTCAGTAAAATGGTTACTGCAATAAATTTAATCATATAAAGTAGTTCATATTTCAATTACAGTAGTATTTTTTAAAAGAATTAAACATGAGGAGGGAGAGGAGAAGACAACTTGCAATACAAAAATTGGCAGATAGGATTTAAAAAAATAAACCCAAAGAAATAAGAGAAACATATTTATTAATTCTAAAAACAGAAGGAGAGCGTCTCACTAAATCAAGGCTGAAATAACCAGAACGGATTGGACATTTACAGAGATAACCATATTCTAGCACAGCCAGTACAAATACATTCAAAGAATGAGATCCTTGGTTTATTTCTTTAAAAGCTGTTGGGGCAGATCTATCAAGGCAGTCAGAAGACAGGAGCATTTCTTTATTTGGTTTTTTGACCTGAGTGCCAGATGAAGATGTCAATCTTAGTTTCAGTTTCCCAGTTTTCCAATATACCCATTTCTATATCCATTTGCAAGCTATTTCTTTTTCTTCACATTCAAAACCTCATTTTCTTATGACATTTTCCTCTCATAGATGCATTTTGGCAAGCCTTAATAAAATCCACTTCTGCATATTGCTCTCACTAATATATGTACACCCTTCCCCACAAACGTAGTTGTGTAAACTATTTTTGACTGGAACATTGCATCAAAAATGCAAATAGGATCCTAACTGCACTTCAGTTTGTTTAATTGGTTCTAGGAAATTGACATTTTACTTCCAAATAGTCCTTTTGAGGGAAACCTTTTGGGGAAATTTTGGAAAGTAGAATACCAATGATAATTTATTGGCAACCAGGATCTTTAGTGGTTCAATATGGGAACAGAGTTCATATTTATTAGATATGCAGATATTGCTTTTGATAATAATATGGACTGTATAGTTATTAAGGAAAGTTGCTGTTGATATAAAAAATATTCAGAAGAATTCTACTATGGGCACCAAATAAGCTTTGTTACTCAGTTAACATTGTGGAGATCAACCTATTCTCCAGGGGGTCAGCCTATTGTCCAAAGCACCTGAAGGCAGGACAAGAAGCGGTGGATGAAAACTAATTAAAGAGAGAACCAATCTAGAACTAAGGAGAAATTTCCTGACAGTTA
Organism: Protobothrops mucrosquamatus; assembly: GCF_001527695.2. NCBI lineage: Eukaryota > Metazoa > Chordata > Lepidosauria > Squamata > Viperidae > Protobothrops > Protobothrops mucrosquamatus. The sequence continues at coordinate 136,902 of NW_015387274.1, read as the reverse complement.
GAACAATTAATCAGTGGAACGACTTCCTCCAGAAATTGTGGCACTCCAACACTGGGGGTTTTTAAGAAGAGATTGGACACCCATTTGTCTGAAATGGTATAGACGTTCCTGCTTGAGCAGGGGGTTGGACTAGAAGATCTCCAAAGTCCCTTCCAACTCTGTTATTCTGTTATTCACTGAAGTCTCCACCAGAGGTTTTTGTCCTTCCAAATGAGGGACAGAATAAAAATGAGTAAAGGTAAGACAAAGAACATGAAAACGATATTTTGTCATATGTTATATGTTACTTATTTGTAAGGCTATAGGTCTATACATATGTTGTATATAGTATGTTTTAAATGTGTGTTATGTATGTGTACACTTTGAGAGGAAGCAACTAAATTTCATTTTTAATGGGTGCCATTGTGCCCACAGAAAAAAATGACAATAAAGCAGTGGTGGGATTCAGCCAGTTCGCACCACTTTGGCAGAACCGGTAGCTATTTTTTTTGTTGCTTAGGCCCAGAATGGACTTCTAGAAGTGGCATCCACACAGAGAACCGGTTGTTCACATATTTGAATCCCACCACTGCAATAAAGGTTATCTAATCTAATCTAAATAAATATTCTATTCTCCTAGTGCCGTTCTCCATGTTGTGTTAGATAAATATCAATAACAGCCATGCATTCAGGTTGGGGAAATACTGATGAGGGAGAAAAGAAGACCAAGTCTAGAAATGTTTAATTCTGGACATGTTTATATGTGTTTATGTAGATGTACTTTCATTTACCTCTTTTAGTGTAAAATAAAAGTGGACATCGGTTTTCCCATTATACACTGCATTTACAAATGGTGTACATTTAGGAAACTGGGCTGCATGCCAATCAGGCACAGCAGCTCTACAGAGAATATAGTTAACAGCATGTTTCCATTCCAGTTACTTCATGTCTCAGGGAAGGAAAGACAGAAACTGTTAAATATGTACCAAATGCATTAGTGTAAATTGTCTCACCATTTAAGAGAACACACTTCATGCAGGTTATCTCCATTAGATTTGGAACTTAAGAATTTGTGGTTGTTAGGATCGATTGGAAAAATATTCCTTCTTGGAAGCAGAAGGTACACAGATCTACTATTCTACCCAAAAAATAATAATCATTGATGTCACTGTCTTCCTTTCCCCATCTGAATCCAAGCAACACACATATAAGCGAAGAAGAGTATAAGAGAAAATATAAATTGTTTGGTTGAAAGTAAGAACATGTCAAACATGTTGGTGGTGTGATGGAATATCATTTGCATTTTTCAGATATCAAGGGTATTTTGTTTTATGAAGATACTATTAGAGTTCTGGGCTCATGACAATAATGTGTGTTTTTGCCTGACTGGCTTTGGATTTTCTGGATGTCAATTTTCTATGATTATTTTGACAAGCAAGATTTGTCTTTCGACAATAAAATTAAATGTTGATGTCCACATTTTTACTTGTTTCCTTTAGCTTGGAAAAATGAAGAATGAATGGGATATTATATTACATTGGGCAAAGCACTCTTATAATATGGCCAAATTGCAGTGCCAAGTCTGAAAATATGAAACAGAAATTAGCTTTTTTGTTTTAGATTTGTATTTTGACAATAAAACATTAAAATGATAATAATGCCTGTATACTGTTCTGATGCCTTAAACATAAGAGTTTTGTTTACTCATTTAAGTTCTCAAATATATCATGAGAAAAAGTTACTGTTTGTTACATACAGTATTTGTGAAAATATCATTATTTTTAAATTTTTGTTTATTCTTTCTTTTACAAATCTTTTATATATATATATATGTTTTCTGAGGTTATATATATATAATAAAGGTAAAAAAGGATATATGCAGTGTTATCTTCATTTTAGATGTCAAAAGGGTCTCTCTCTCTGTCTCTCTCTCTCCTCTCCCTCTCTCTCTCCCTCTCTCTCTCCCCCATCTCTCTCCCTCTCTCCGATCTTCTGCTTACCTGGCAAGCTGGCTTCAAGCTGTTCTCCAACAAGCTCAGGAGTAGGCAACTTCCGCTCTTTTATGACTCATGGACTTCAACTCCCAGAATTCCTGAGTCAGCATAGCTGGGCTAGCTAGCTCTCTCCTGCCCTTCCTGCTTCCTGTTTCCTGCTTCCTGCAAAGGGAGGAGCTCTGCCCAATAAGCTTTTCAGCTCCTCGGAGAACACCGTGAGTCCACTCTCTTTTTTACACACGCAGAGAGAGAGAGAGAGAGAGAGAGAGAAGGGAAGGGAAGTGCCTCTCTCTGTCTCTCTCTGCAAATGGCAGAGGAGGCTGGGAGCCGCAGGGGAAGGCTCAAAGAGCCACATGTGGCTCCAGAGCCACAGGTTGCCGACCTGTGGCTTAGACCATTCCTCTCCCGCATATGGCATTACACAATGACTGTGATCTAATCCCAATAAAATAAAATACTGCTTATTCCAACAACAAATGCAGTGTAATCTATAGATAAATATTTAGCAGTAATTACCATTAACAATGGTAAACCAATTTCTAGATAGAAACCAGAGCCAGTTTGGTTTAGTGGTTAAAGCACCGGCCTAGAATCTAGAACACTGTGAGTTCTAGTTCTGCCTTTGGGTGACCTTGGGCCATCTGGGCCATTTTCTCTCTACCCAACTTCACAAGAGTTGTTCTTGTGGGGAAAATAGTAGGAGGAAAGTGTATATTGGGTATGTTTGAGTTACTTATAAACATAGTACCTTGAGTTACTTATAAACATAATAATTAAGCACAATAAAGGTGGGATATAAATAAAAGAAAATAAATGAACCTGGGATCCAGAAGAGTATGGGTCCATCAAATTAAATTCATTAAGCCAGCCAATTTTCTGTTTGGAATGCTAAATATATGAAGACCTGGGTTACTTTCACCTTTGTGTGTACACTGAAGATAAAAAGACGTAGAGTTTTCTCATACTACTTTAGTTTCTCAAAGATGCCAATTAAGCTTTGGAATTTTATAGATAATAACCAAGGAGTGCTCTTGAAGGAAACTACGACTTTCAGATTTTAAGGGAACATTTTCTTGGCTAACTCCTATCTCTACCTCTGAGATACAGTATTGTATAATGACACTGAAAATAACCGCATTTTAAGGGCATGACTTTTTTCCTGTGAAAAAGGCATTGAAGCAGAAATATGATAATCTGTGTCACTGCAGGACTTTTTTCACTCTGCCTATATGCACATTGTACAGTCCACACAGAAAGTCAATGAAATCATCTAAAGAGTGATTTGAGTTCAAATGTAGGGAAAACAGCAAATATTAAAGAGGCAGCAATAGAAAGTGATAGAACCTCAGTGTAGAGAATGAGTAGTTTTCCAATATAGTGTTTATATTTGTACATCTTTTATTGAATAAGGAATGGTAGTAAAAGGAAGCAAGGATGCTCCAAAACACAGTGGCTAAACACTATCAAAGCCAATAGCAGCCAGAGTTAAACAACAACAACAACAACAACAATAATAATAATAATAATAATAATAATGAAAGAAGCTGTACAAAATTGAAAAATATGGAAAGAATAGAATAGCTGAGAATGCATCATGATTGAAAAGATAGCATCTTCATTATCTTATAATTCTATTATATATGAAATATGGATCTATAAGGAATAGGCCTGCAACTGAAGAACAAATAAATGTATTATTTGATTCAAATTAATACTTCATTTCAAATCAAAAGACTCAATCTAAATGTACAAATTTCTCCTCAATATTCATATTTTCATAAAAATGAATCCTGTAGTTCTGCTTATTATGGCATTTCTCTTCTTAGCCTTTATTCACATATGTTTTCTGGGAGGGTGAAAAAGTCATATCTTTGATTAAAACATGTCAGCTAATACAAACAAATGCCTGATTTTATGTAACATGAGATTTGTGACAGATTAAATAAATACTTCTTCAGAGTGTTCATAATTAAGCTGTTGGAATTTAGAGTAGAGTAGATCATTTACATCAATAGATTTAAAGAGGGAAATAGATCAATCCAAAGCCATCTCCTTCCCCAATGAAGCAAATTGGCTATAACTTGATGTGTTTTGGATGTATCTGAAAGTCACATTCCCACTTATATTATGATATTACAATAATATTCAATTAATGATCTTTGGAAAAATCCTTGCAAACTTTTCAAAATAGCACTAGGTGGGGGCATTCATGGGAGTGGTCAAGATATCAAGATGGCAGGGGTGATTGTGTTATCAAAATCTAATTCCTTTTATAAATGTGTAAATGCCTGGTAGCGCATGCTATCTTAACATTTAGACCCTCTTTAGAGATATTCTTAGCAGTGAGACAGCAAAGATCATACAATTTATTTTATTTGCCATTTATTCATTCATGCATTTATTTTGTTTTTCCAAAACAATATCTACTTAGAACCATGCTTACATATTCTTTATATTTATCTCAAGATACTTATCCTTGTGTTTTTGCCATTATATCCCAATTTGTATTCAGAGTTCTTTATTTTTTTTCAAAATTTAATCAATATGGAACATAAAGCAACTTAAAAAAACCTCCACTACTGCCAATCACAAGAACTGACAAGATCCAAAACAATGAGTTTAATATTAATGTTCCCTAATAGAGAACTTTTTAATCTTTGATTACAACAGTTTCATAAAGCAGATCCCAATGACTGATGGGAAGTTACATTCCTTTCTGGGATTAATTCTTTACAAAGAATCTAAAAAACCCCACTATATGTCATACCATTTAATTGCCTTGCAATTATTATTTTAATTACAAATAAACAATCCAACAACCCTTCCTATTGCTGCAATTTTTTATTCTTGATCAGTGCTGCTAAAATAGAAGGTTAAAGCAAAGTTTTAATAACATTTCTACTATATCCAAGTCATGTCAGTATTACTGTAATAGTTAATAATGTACCTCAACTTTTAAAGTTAGGCTGGCAGTATGCAAGTGTTTTACAAACTTTATTAAATGATTACGGGTTACAAATTCATGTTTCCATTTTGCTTTTCCATATGTAAGTCATGGTCCCAAAATTCACTAGTACATTTAATTCAGCAATCTTATTTCTGCATAAACCCCATAAAGTTGCACTGCTGTTTCTCAAACATAATTGTATATGAATATAGTGAATATATTAATAAAGTTAAAACAAAAAATACATTTCTCTTTATAAGTAATCATGAAAATAGTAACAATGACAGATGCTGAACACCTTTTTATTGATCAACCATCAGAAGTCATAGAAAAAACAATATTTTGAAACTTCTTCAGTTTCCTAACCTGCTGGCAATTTGTACTAAATGAGAAACTCCTAAGTGACCTAATAGACAAAGGGATTAATTAATTCATATTTTTGGTGTATTGGCCAGGAAGCATATTATAGTGTCACATGGGAAATGAATCTCTCTTGTAATAGTAGCAGCCCTAAAAAAAATAACTATTTTCTCAGAAACTTTTTGTATTACATACCATCTATTGCAGGCACATGTGGGAATTTTTCAGACTGAAACATGCACAATCGGTTATTTTGAAAAGACACATAAGCATTAAATTTGACTGCAAAAGCATAATTCTTCAAGGAAAACCTGCTGCTGGAACCCCATGCAGCCCAATCTCGTTGACAATGCATTTTTGCTATTCGCTAGTTTGATTCCCAGGTTCTGCCCTGCAGTTTCTGAGTTTTCAAAATGCCAATTTATATGGACAGAGGATACACAACAGACGATTTACAACAACTGATGAAAGACATACTTTTTTCAAAATGAATCCCTGGCTGAATAATTTACTACTTGCAGCAATTCAAAAAAGGTTCAGCAACTCCTTGGATATGATTTTATTGACCTAACCTTTAATCAGTTTTGATTGAATCACTGTAATTCAAACCTAATATAATCTTAACATATTTTAAAATTATTTTTTATCTTGCTTTAAAGTCCTTAAACATTGTACCCTACTGCTGGCTCCCTAAATTTCACCCATAAAATAGTGATAGCACTTAGCACTTAGACTTATATACCACTTCACAGTGCTTTACAGCCCTCTCTAAGCGGTTTACAGAGTCAGCATATGGCCCCCAACAATTGGAAGGATGGAAGCCTGAGTCAACCTTGAGTTGGTTAGACTCGAACTGCTGAACTGCTGGCAGCCGGTGGTCAGCAGAAGTAGCCTGTAGTACTGCATTCTAACCATTGTGCCATTATGTAAATAATACAAGATTATTTACATGCCACAATTCAAAACACAAGTAGGCTTTATGTGAAAAGTTTATATGGAGTACATAATCAAAATCTGATTAATAAAAAATGAACAAATGAATAGTGCAACAATAGAACTTCTTTCTAGCAGGCAAAACACAAGCATAGCAAATGTACAAAAGACCAAAGGTGGACTTTATAGAACATAAATAAAAGCATTTAAACTCTCAAAACAAGTATTTTCTCTTATATTATATTTTACAATTGTAAGCTTCCCCCCCCCACATATATTCTAAATGTAAAACTACAATGAAACTTTTTTCTTTATTGGAAAAGCTATATTTAGACACCGTTCCATATTTTATTAAGGGGAAAATATATTCAGATTATAAAGAGGATTCTTCAGTCAAGTACCTGGGGCATTGTCTTTTAACAGTGTAATGTATTTTATGTCTTTATAAAAAAAGAATAAAAGTGTGTTTATATGTATATGTGTATGTACAAACAGTAATTTATGGTCATATTACCTTGTTACCCATATATTAATATATTTTTGATTTTTTAAATTTATTATATCAACAGAAAACATACATATAACACTACCAATAGGAAGGAAGGAAGGAAGGAAGGAAGGAAGGAAGGAAGGAAGGAAGGAAAAAATATTCTATAAATGGAACTCATAAAAAATCACCATACTATTTTGTTCACAAACAAAAAATATCAACAATCTGTTGTGGCAAATTAATTGTAGATGTATTGTTCTGATGTTGTATGTTAATTTTTTAATCAGCACCCTGCTCCTCCAAAACAATAGTTCTTGATATCTTGATAAATACTAGGGATGTAGCCAAAAAGAATAATTGCATCTTTAACACATATCAATCATTCCAGAATCAAATTAACAATTCTGTTGTTTTTAGCCCCAATGTAACATTAAGAGGACAAGTCCAAATAATCCATAAACTGCCTTCAGAAAATGATTGAAAAACAAAAAGAAAAGAAAAACAAATTTCTTATTTAATGGTCTGTAAGATTTCCAGTATGCACAAAGCATTTTATCCTTGTATTAACTTTATTATAAGTTCATAAGAAACTAATTCACAATATTACAGCAATTTGCCACTGGTTACCAGGACAGATATTTACACATATATAAATAATATTAATTTCATCGAGTTTCTTCAACTTGCTGTAAAAGGAGTTACTGGCTTAGGTGCTATCATTCCTCAAAACATCCAGAATGTCAGAAGTAGTAACAGTATCTGGATGAGATTAAATTCAATCAAATTACATTCAAAGAAATAATCAATGTTTGCCAAGAGCCATTCTGAGATAAACTGATTTTTTTAAAAACAAAAAACTGCATAAAAACAATTGGTTAAACATAGCACAAAAAGCAGCTTGAGGTGATCACTCTGTGCAAGTAACCTGAACAAGTGAGTGAAGAAATGCTGCACAAAGGCGCTGTAGCCGATACACATGGTAACATCATTCAATCTTTATTCAAGCATCAGGTCTTTTTAACAGCTGTCACAGTGGATTGAAGACAAAACAAGATTGAACAGCAGCTCATGAGCTGCTTGATTTTTGACTCCAGAAATAAAGCACAATCCTGCAATGCAAATAGGGTCTGAGAATTTATAGTATCAAATAAGCGCTGTTGCATACCCTCTATTGCAAGAAGGAACTATTGTAGCACCACACTTCGACAGATGACAACCCCACCATTCTTTGATCAAATTGACAAATTATCATTACTACAGAAGAAGTCAAGAGTTTTAGACAACTTTGAGCCTAGGAGCATTTAGGGGGATTTTGTCCCTTAATTCAGAGGTCCCCAACCTTTTGGGCACCAGGGACTGGTTCCATGGAGAAAGATTTTTCCACGGACCAAAGAGTGCATGGTTTTGTGTGCTGCCTGCATCCCACAGATGGGGCTTTGCTTGTTTGTGCGGACCGGTTGCTGGCATGCCGTGGATCGGGATTGGTCCACGGACTGGGGGTTGGGGACCCCTGTCTTAATTCTTCTTATTAAATAGGCAGGGATGGGAACCAACAAATTCCAAATGGCTCTGGATTATAATGCTCGGATTTCTTCTTCATGGGCCATGCTGGTACAGGTTGTATGTACAACATTTGGAAGGCTTCCAAATTTTCCATTCTTGGTGTAACTCTCTTGTTTCCTGATGAAAAAGCATTCTGTATTACAGAACAAAATGTTAATAGGAAGCTGTGATGAGCTTTTGGGCTGAATGGCTGTGGCTCATCATTATTCATTGATGCCAGCTGTCCATTTCCTTACCCAAATTGACCTGATGTACAGATTATGAGATGAATAGTTTCTGATGTTTATTTACAATTATATATGTTGATATTTTCTTTATGATGCTCATTTATAGCCCTCATCCAGTTGTGAAAAATATTTCTACAGATATATAGAATTAAATTGTTTCAGATAAAGCTGGAAGATTCTTTCCTTTTATGCTTATAGAGGTTATTTTCATGACTAGTACTGTGATATTTCATAACTCACCAGAGTAAAATTATTTGCTAGAAAACATCAAAGGTTCCTTTCAACCTTATGATTATATGATTCTATGAACATATTAATGGTGTCAAGTTGGTCAAGGAGAGGTTCCAGATTAATTTCAGATATAATAAATTGGATTTCATTCTGCACCTGCATAATAAGGGGAAAAAATCACATTTCCAAAATATTTGGCAGGAACTGAAAATAACAGCAGGCAGCAGAGAGCAGCTGCTTGTCTGGATTTTAAATCAGGATAACTATGATAAGGAATAACTCACATAATTTTTACCTATGTGTATTCATAAATGATTAATTAATTAAAGGTGGTAATTTAGACTCCCATGCAGAACCTTTGGAATTCAACTCTACTTTTTAAAATTCCTGAATAGAACACGTCTGCTAGGATTAAATTAGGAAAATCTGTTGTGATGGATTCCAATTCCTTTCCTAGTTGTTCATTGAATACTTTAAAGAAAAGTCCTGTTTTGATTTAAATCATTCTGACTCTAAATCCAAAGTGAATTTTCTTATGAGTCAGCCTCATGTAAAAGTAGGGCTTTGTATGTTTTGAGCATGATTTAGTTTGAGCTAGAACACAGCTAATTAAAATGCCTTTATTCTAACAAGTCAACTCATTAAGGCAGCCACGTGTTTCTTCAGACTTAAGCAAATGTCTGAAAAAAGGAATAGCTGCTTTAATCAGGAGGCAGAAATGATATTGATATAATCCAAGGTGGCTGTTTGGGATCACCGTTGAAACTTACATATTCCTTCTAAACAACTCCTGATGAAATTATCCAAGGTTCTGACTGACTGAGTTAATTTCCTTTTTTGAAAATAACTGCCATATGGTCTTAAAAACCCATTTGATAAGTCTTGTTTGTCTTCAAGAGACTAATGAAGGGCCATAATTTCTTGCAACTAACCTCAAAGGCTAATGTTTACAAACAATTTCAGTAGTTCAGTAGGATAAATTTTAGTTAATAGACTTTACTGTTTGTTTTATAAGAAAGTGCAACCTGACATTTCTGACAATTGGTGGAAATTTTACTAAATGTACTAAATTGGAAATTGGCATTGATTTTCTTTATCTGTAGCTCAAGGTTGAACTCTGGAGTCCCTGGTGCTCTCTGAATTTGATTGTTTGCTTGTAGACATCTCATTACAACATTAGATAACAAGAGTGCTACTGAGTATGGTGTTTGATCCCTGTTCATGTACAGCAGCCTGCACAGCGATTTTGGTGGAACTATAGTTTTTTTCCTTAGTAATTACTTGATTAGGATATTGGTTTTTTTTTCTTGATTGTTTGTCTGCTGTTAATCCCTGCATATCTGGTTGTAGGCTACTAGAGAGGTTTTATTCTTCTCTTTTTGTTTTCTTCTTATCTTTCTTAATTGTCTCTTTTGAATTGTCTCTTTAGTATGTAAACGTGGTTAATCTCTATGCATCTATTCATGGCTGATTTGTCTGAAGGCCAAGCTTCCAGGAATTCCCAGTTTTTGGGGATTTATCTGGGTGTGGGCAGCTTATAGGTTCCCAGTTAAAACTATGGTTGAGCTTGTCCCTGTGTTCAGAGATGAAGGATCCATGAATATCCACCAGCAATCAGAAGATACACTGAAAACTTCTTAAACAGGGAGCCAACACCACAGTCACTAGAACTGAGGACATTACCTAGCTGGATAATGTAACATCTGCAAGCAAACAACCAAATTCAGAGAGCACCAAGGACTCCACATTTAGTAGTTATTGTAATTCACATGACTGGAGGCAGCTGATCTGTCTTGGAAAAATAGAACTGTTTTATGGCTATTAATCATACGGTTGGACCTGCAGGAGCCTCTGTTGTCAGAATTGCTTCATCTAATTATGTATAAAATCTAGTTTATGAACCTTCTCATCAGCAATAATTTATTATGGTTGTGATGCTGATATAAAAGCTAGAATGATCTTATAAATTAACAAGGCCTTGGTAATATCCATGCACAGATGGTCTCTGCATGGAGTGACTAAAAATGAATTAAACAACTGCACATTTTTCTTGCATGATCAATTAATCCCTTGGTCATTTTAGCAAATGGGGTGTCTATAACATGCCACAATGATATCACAGTTAATATATGTCCATCATATTATTGCACATTATTGCATGTTTATGTGACTGCATCATGACACCGGATACAAGTACTAAGTTACATCGTTTATGTGATCACTTCATGATGTGCCCATCATTTGCTCCTTTAGGTAGCCTAAAATTGGCAGCACCAATTAGGAAGCTTGTCAAAAATATAATAAAAAATTCTACGTATAAAAGATACATACATGCAAATATGATTCTGTTTAAAATGGTATTTTTGATTTAAAAAAGTAGAGTGTACAAATTGGAAATAATACCTGTCCACTGTAAATGATGAAACACTGAGCAGTGTTTCATGACTTTTAATCCTAGTTTATTTATTTTTTTGTCTCAATATAATAGAGTGGCTTGACCCTTGCAACTGATTTTATCAGTGGTGGCTGTGGTGAGAAGTACACTTGCAGAACTATGAGTAGCACCCGACTGTAATCTTTCTTGAATGACTGTCACTCACACTTTGACAATAATCTGTCTTGAGTATTACACAATATCAACATGACACTACCATTGAACAGGGTCTGGGACTTGCTAGTGGTTCATCTGCAGGCTGCTAGCTCATAAAAAGGGACAGGAATAACAAGAGGCCATTACTGAAAGATCTGGATTGATCTTGCGTCATTTGTCTTCTGGACACAATGTCTAAATAGTTTAGGGCCTGATATCTGTGTTATGTATTAGATTACTCTTCTTGGCTGATGAAGATGCCTGTGATCTTTTATTGTTGCTCAATAGTTTTGGGATGCCTGTGAAGGTTGCAGCTCTCCTGGTAGGAAGTTCTTCTTGAAGGAGCTGCAGCAAAGGCTGACTCTTGACTCAACATCTTTTGTTTGATCACAAGAAACATTTAATCAACCCAAGGAATCCCCCTTTTTTTGCCATGAACCTGCCTTTGAGAGCCGGATTCTTGAGTAGATTCCTTAAAGTGACACTTTCATGAAAATAATGCTTCAGATATGGAAATGTAAACCCATTGACAAAGGATACTTTATTAAAGTATCCTTTGATACTTAATAAAATATATAGATGGGATAATCATTACATTGGCTAAATGGCATTTTTGAGAGAATACCATCTTTATACACTAAAATATTTTTATATTAATAGGGAACCTCAATAAAGATGAGATAGAGCAAAAAATAGGAAACAAATTACCATGACTCCTTTGGTATCAACTCATATCTCTCTGGGCAATACAAACATTAGAAATTCAGCAACATGGCCTTATGCCATTTTCGAGAATTTAATATTTCACTGTTCAGAACAACCAAAAGGAACAATCTCACAAATGTATAGATTATTATTGCAAATATGTTCCACCATATAGCTTAAGTTATGTCTTGTGAAAAGGTAAGACATCACCCAGTTTATATCCCTTCCTGGAAATGTGCATATTTTCCCGGGAAGGCACTTGGAAGTTTTGAAGACAATTGGAATATCATGGCCTGTCTCCACTTTTTTTAGACAGAAAGGAACTTAAATTATGCCTTTTGCTTATAGTATGAGAGTTAGAACATTAATTTTATTTATTACATATTCATTCCCACATTTATGCGATATTTCTAGTACAGAGTCAGTAGCAACTCCATTCATCCTCTGTCTCTCTTCCCCATACTTGATTTCACACTATATCTTGCTTGAAAAGCAGCCAGTGAATTGGTCTCAGAACTTATGCTGGTAACATAAGTTATGCTGGTAACAAGAAGCTAGTGGTACGGGTCATTGTGAAAAAAACAGTCACAATACAAGGAAGGGATAGTTATGGATTTCCCAGTCATCTGTCTGTCATCTTTAGCACCTGTTGCTTTGATGTAATTGAGCCTTCCCGATGAAAGATGTTCATAGGAACATATGCTTAGCTGTGATGGAACTTAAACCATTGATACTAACTCCAGGTAATTTGTAGTCATCATAAGAATAAATTATTCAGTCTCATTGTGTATGGATATTCTTATGTGTAGTGATCACATGTATTTTTCTGCATTATGTTTACTTAATCTGTGAATATGTTTGAATGCCTTTGACTATATGCTCGATTAAAAAAAATTGAAAAGCTAATAAAAATAAAAGGAATTTCCCAAGCATCATTATTTTTTCATTCTTCTAAGACAAAAATTCTAACTCTAATTGTCTGATGGGAAGTAATATCTGTTTATACTTGACTTTAATCACTGAATTTTTTTCTCTCAGAATTATGTCATAATTGTTATAATGATTATTATATAGCTATACAAACTATCAGACATAATGTACAAAATACTGTTACAATAGAAATATACACAGTCATTTTATGTGTACTTTTAAGTAAAACCCAGATTAGATATCTCTTTTTTAATCAGAACATAATGAATAATAATCTTATAGTTATACGCTTATTCATAAGAAAGTAAATATTACTTAACTTATTCCCGATTTCATGCAACTTGATTTCAGAGTTGTTTAGGAAAAAATGAAGAAAGAGATGCGATAGGAGAATAAGTCCTCACAACTAAACCACAGCAATCAACAATAAATACTATTTTAAGATCGTTATGACATTTCATCAGCTATTCAGAACCAACAATACATTTAAACAACATGAAGTGACCACTCAATCAGCAGGCCAGGGCAGCCAAATCTATATTCTCCTTTTTATTATTATCATCTGCCCAAATAAGGTACTAACTGCATTTATTATAACTGACTCTCTGAAGCTTTTTGCTGCCCTAATTAACTAGTCTGTATGTTGGGAAAGCAGAAAATGCAGCTTCTGTTATTGCCACCTCTTGACAATCTTGATTCCGTCATGCAGTGCCCATTTCTTCCATATCTCCTATTATTCATTCAGCATTCCAACTGCAGCAATTTGCTTTATCTTTACCTGCCCCACAAAAAAAAAGAATAAACAAGAAACTTAGCATTTTTCTTCATAAGTAGAAAAACTCGGTTAATTAGGAATGAAGGTGAATATACGTGTCTCAGGATAATGTTGCAGGATCCAATCTGGGTTGGTCACTGGGACTAGAGCTTTAGTTTTCCAAGCTTTCAGACTCATACTAGAGGCAATCCTCAGGGAACCTGTCTCTCACCACAATGTGTGCTTTGGGTTATTTTGTATGTGGTATTTATATGGTGCCTGTTGACTAGTTAACTAGAATTATTACTGAGTTAATACTTAAACGGGATTATCATCAAAAATAAATAAATAAACAAATAAAAATTCTAGGGCCATAAGCCCAGAGTGGAAACTTAAAAAAAAATTGCTGGGAAAATTAGTCAAATTTCATAAAATAAAAATGTACCCCTATTTTATAAATAGCGCAGATTTCAAAGTGCTACACCAAGCATGGCATGGTTCTTGAATCAATGGAAATGATGGATACTTTTGGTATGCCTGATATTCTGAGGGAATTGTGATGATTACTGTGACCTACACCAGCAGAGGTAACTGTTGTGGTTATCACTTGCCAAGGCCTTGCTCTGAAAAACTTCATAGTGACAGTTATATATGGAAGGTTTGTTGACAGGAATTTGGCAGAGATTCCACCTTTGTTTAGAAGCAGGATTTTATTTTTTCACATGAAATGAGTCCTCTTGGGCCACTCCAATTAAGGCCTGAAGAACAAATCTTTTTTAAAGGAGAAATCAAATTGAAATGTATAGGTAGTCTTCAATTTACAACCGTTCATCTAGCAGCTGTTCAACATTACAATAACATTGGAAAAAATGACTGGTCCCCACACTTATTATCCTCACAGCATCCTCATGGTCATGTGATCAAAATTCAGCCACTTGGCAAACAGAATGCATTTATGACAGCTGCAGCATCATGGAGTCTTATGATCACCATCTGCAACCTTCTCGGCAACCAGCAAAGTCAATGGGGGAAGCAATGGGATTTGCTTAACAACCATATCATTCACTTAACAACCACAATGTTTCACTTAACAACCATGGCATAAAAGACTGGAAAATTGGGCTATGTACGTGCACGTAGCATAAACAATAGGGATCTGAAGAATTGGGACAAAATGTATCAGACTCCCTTGATTTCTGATTTATACCAGTCATTGCTACTATTTTAAATATTGAACAGGCATGTTAAAAAGACTGTTCATTTAAGTGGGAGAATGAAAGAAATACATGAACTGGTATCATCGGAGAACTTAAAAGAAGGACCACAGGGAAGCATGTTAGAAAAAAATGATTCTGGCTGTAATGAAAAGGTCATTAAGCTTAATTAGCAGGGCTGGTGGTTCAACTTTGAATTATTTAAGCAATATATTTTTTGAAAGGCAGCATAAATTGACTAAGCTACAGCAGATGCCTTGATGACTAATGTTCAATATCTACCCAGAACCATATGGACACTAATGTCCACTAAAAGGAGAAGTCAAGGTGGCAGTGCCAATAGCAGAGTCCAATGCAAATTACTTCTGTTATTGAGAAATCAGAGAGCCAGAGGCAAAATACCAAAAACTCCAGATGGAGCAGCAGAATTCTGAAAATAAGCTATGCACAAGTAGTAAACTCAAGAGAGTATAAAGAGCTACTAAGCTGGAAAGGATCAGAAATGGAAAGCCAGCCAAAGGCCTGCCTGAACTCAAAGGCATATTGTTATGCAAAATAAAACAGTGCCTTCTCCAAAGCACAATGGAAACTTTAGGTCATTTCATCATCTGGGGAATGATTAAAAATTTAAATGAAAGTCAGGCTGGAAAAAACAAGGTCCTCAACCTGCTGCAGATATGATACTATCCAGTAACACATAACCTGGTGGCTCAGATGAACATGCTGTATGTTGAACAATGACAACAGTTTTACTGATTTATGATTTGTTTTTAATTTCTATAGCCTGCCTTTCCAATAAAAATAATCCTAAAAATAAAATACTTTGATTGTAATTAAAATAATGGAAGAATATCAAACCTATGGAATTCATCTTTTGCATTCTTCTAACTGCAGCACAAACATCCTTGAATACCATTTTTGTGCAATATGCCCTTATACTACTGCCTTCATCGCCATCCCACCTAAGAATTTTGGCATGCTGGCGACTCTAAATTTGGATTATTAGAGCTAATTATGTCAGTATCTACTGTGATGGGAGCCCAGGAACTGGAAGGTGAAATGAATAAAAAAAATTATCCCCAAGAATATCATATGATAGGAAAAAACTACAGATTGCCTCTTTATGCACAAAGCAATAAAATGTTGTCATTTCTGAAGCACCATTTATAACTTTGTTTATAATATATTTTTGTTTGTTCATGGATAAAACATATCTGCCACAGGGATGACTTGGAATTGTTCACAATTCCAACTGCAAGACTCCTAGGTATTATCATGTGTCACCAATAATAGAAAAACTGATCTTCTATGAATATTGGGACTCACCATGTGATTGGAATACCCCATAATATCTACGGTCGTGTTTTTAAATACTCTGGGGAGTCTAGTGGGATTCTCTCAATTTCACTGATTATAATGATAATCTCTTTTAACTCTTAATCCATTCTCAGGGTGTTCTTCAAAGATGAAGAACGCTAGCAAACTCATCCAGTGAATACAATTATTTTCAGTACAAGGAATATAATGATATTGTTTGCCACCCAGAGTTAATTGTATTGTGATGGGCAGCTATAGAAATCAAATTAATAAATTAATAAATCATCCTTTGTGTGTTAAACCAAAATTTTTAAAAAAATTACTAAGCAAATGCATTAGAATATTCTGGAATATCTATTCAGAGGACTCAGAGGTAGGTCTTGTAATATTAATATTAAAAGATATATCTTGGCATCCAAGTGTGAAATTGAAAGCAGAGAGAAATCATTTTAGCAATGAAATTTAAAATAGTGTGTCTGATACAGAAAATGGCAATGGGGGTGAGGAGATGACAAGAGAGAATGTTGACAAGAAGCTATTGGTATAGAAAGGTACCTGCAAGCATAGTTTTAAACCCATTAGGCCATATCTCTGATGGGTGCAGAGCAGTGGTGGGATTCAGCTGGTTTGATTCAGCAAAACCGGTAGCTAATTTTTTGTTGCCCAGGCCCAGAACGGACTTTTGGAAGCAGCATCCACACAGAGAACCGGTTGTTCACATATTTGAATCCCACCACTGGTGCAGAGATTTGAGTATTTATTCAGGTGGGGTTGTATATGAAAAAAAATATGTTTTTTTTGCTGAAATAGCACTCTTAGCATTCTTCCTCACAGGTTATAGTATTTGGGGTTACTGGTTCCTCATCCCTGATCTACACCAACAAAATTAATGTCATTTTTACTAGTGACTGAAAGAAGCAGGACTCCATCCCCAAATAATCATAAAACAGTAGCAATGCTCAGGGGGCTTTAAGAAGTGTACATACATATGTAGAAAAGAAGAAAAAGTCATTAAAATCAAATTATCAGAAGTGACTTGTAAAAAGGTTAGTTGTGAGAACAGTTCCATTCTTATGGGAATCCATAAGGAGATAAGTTGTTTTGTGTGAATTATGGTACATTAGGCCATTAGACCATATAACTTTGTCTAGCTGCCGTTTCTTTATTTCATTTTGATGAAGTGTATTGTATTTCAAAGCACAGGGTAAGATTCTCTCTTTATATAGGCCTACCTTATTTGTATAGCCAAAATCCAGATGCTTGCAGATAATTTCTATTATAGTTCAGCCTTATGGCTTTCAGGGGCTTTCTGATTACAGCTTGTTAGGAACGTACCCTCTACACCAGGCATGTCAAACTCGTGACGTCATGTGATCTCGCATGACATATCACGACTTTTTCCCCATTGCCAGCAATGTGGTGGGCGCAGTTTCGATGTGATGCATCCGGCCCGCAGGCCGGCAGTTTGACATGCCTGCTCTACACAACATAAATTGAGGAGGCAAAATACCTTGTGTCAATGATGATGATGATGATGATATATCATCAAGTTGGTGTCACTTCTTAGCAACCAATTTAGATAGAAGTCCCCACCTGATCTTTCAGATTTTTCAGTGCTGTGTCTACCTATGTATACAATTTTCTGTGACTCATTCTTTTCTTCTCTGTCAATAGGGTGGAGAAATTACTAAAACTCCTGTACCAATTGGACATGATTCTTTCCCAAAGTTTTTATCTGTGATTTTTAAAACATTCCTACACCTTTCAGGATTGTTTTTTTCCTGACTTTTCATACAGTGCTGTTAGTATTGAAGTATATTTGCAAAAACAAAACAAAAAAAACTTAGTTCTTCAATTTATGTATTTTCTTGATGTAGCCTCCTCCTTGTCATATACCATCTTTTTCAATTAAATTATCACTGTTTGCAAATGACTTTCACTAACATTCTTTTTCTTCAATTGCTTTTACTTGTGGATTTTTGCTAATGGAAAAATAAATGCTAACAAACGTTGATGCTTGTGTTTCTAAGATGGGTGTGAAGAGCTCATCCCTAAAGTCATTCCTGACAGAATTCATGGCAAAATTCATTTATTATCCCTAGGTGATTATGCCACAAGAAGAGTGAAGTCTAGCAGTGGAGGGGAAGGGAGTGAATCTAAAACTACAAACACAAACATACTCAGCGTTACTTGGAAGTAAATCCCACTGTGTTCATTGGGATTTACTGTGAAATAACCATTATAGCTTTTTGCAAATAGCTTCTTTGTTTTACTTACTTACTTAATTAGATTCTTATCCTGACTTTCATCCATTTCCTTATTACAACAATCCTGTGACATAGACTTGACCCAGAGAAAGTAATTTAATTATGCAAACACAATGATGTAATTTTCAAACAATTCAAGAATTCTAAAATGTAAGGGTTAATTTTAGGGCAGATAGATATTCTGTACTGAACATGGTTTATATAATTAACTAATCTTTGACTTCCAGTCACATAGATGGCAGAGCAAGGCATAGCAGAAATGTGACTCTTGAGTATTTTGATGTAGAGAAAGGAGCCTGTTCATTGAGACATTACTGCTCTCATGTAAAATAACAGCAATGCCTCTTAGCTTTCACTACTACAATCTGAGTTCAGTCCATTAGCAGTAGAGGAATACTGAAGAATTAAATGGAGTGGTTAACTATACTACACATATTCATACTCCAAATCTTTTTAAGAATACAATCAAAATGTATAATGAACTTGAAATAGAAACACAGAGAATAAAATCCAGTTCAGGTCCTTCCTTCCTTCCTTCCTTCCTTCCTTCCTTCCTTCCTTCCTTCCTTCCTTCCTTCCTTCCTTCCTTCCTTCCTTCCTTCCTTCCTTCCTTCCTTCCTTCCTTCCTTCCTTCCTTTAAACACACATGGAATGTAGGATTCAATGTGAAATACATTTGAGTAAATTTGCCTAGATCATATCCACAACCTTCAATATTTAGGATAAAGCCACATAATTTGCATAGACTGCAGGCCCAACTTTACAAGTCTTTAAACATGACTGTGAAAGGTCTAAATCCCTTGATAATTATTTAAAAAAGAGAGAGTTATTCAGATCAAGTGCCCCATGGAAATTGCTTTTCCTTTAAGAAAGCTTCAGATTAAAGCCCACTTCACTGGAGATTCAATGACCCAGGGGTACATTATTGTGTCTCCTGTTGCTGAAGGTTTGCAGCATGAACTGTTACTGCAATTTCACAAACATATGAGAGATATTCCCCTGACTGAAGGTCCAAGGGAAAGTTTAGCAGCTGAGAAAAATACAAAATGCTCATACTTATACTGGGGACTGAAATCTATTTGTTTTCCTTCCTCGTCTTCTCTACCACATACATTAAGAGAAAAGAGAAAGCATGAAATGCTGAAAAAAGGAATAATGCCAGGAGGTAGCTTTTGAAAAAGAAAACACATTCACTTATCTTCATATTTACTTACATGCAGAGTTTATAGGCTGCTCCAACCCTGAGCAGCATACAGCTATTCTCATGCATAACTGGGATTGCAAACAATGCACATTAAATTTTAAAAGAAGTCATGTAGTACATATAAATGATAACATGAATCCAGGAGATATATTCAAAAGAATATTCAATTTCTTTAAAAACCAATTGCTTCTAAAATGTAACAGGTTGACTGCACTCATGACTAAAATATGCTATTCACTTCTAACTAGGTATCAAAGGACCAATTCACATACCTGGCACTCTGTGAAAGCAAGCAACTATGTTTTATGCATCATTTTAATAAGGCTACCATATTTGGACTGGAAAAATGTAGATGCACACTAGGTGGGAGCACAATTATTGTGCTCTGTGTGCTGCTAGCCAGCAATTGTCTGCATTTTTACAGGTCAAGATTTGGTAGCTGTTCCCTTGCAATGGAAGACGAATGAGAAACCGAATACAGATAATCCTTGACTTACAACAGTTTGTTTAGTGACCATTCAAAGTTACAATGGCATTGAAAAAAGTGACTTATGACCATTTTTCAGCATTACGACCTTTCCAGCATCCCCACGATCATGTGATCAAAATTCAGATGCTTGGCAACTGGTTCATATTAATGACGGTTGCAGTGTCCTGGGCTCATGGGATCATCTTTTGCGATCTTCTGACAAGCAAAGTCAATGGGGAAGCCAGGTTCACTTGACAACCGGGTTACTAACTTATCAACTGCAGACAAGAAAGGTCATAAAATAGGGCAAAATTCACTTAACAAATGTCTCACTTAACAACAGAAATTTTGGGCTCAATTGTGGTCGTAAGTTGAGGACTACCTGTAGAATGAAAAACTAGAGCTCCATCCACATTATCCACATGCTGGTCTTAACTATGATATGGCTAAATAATTTCATAATAGTGATTTAATCACCTGAGTCAAGACTAGCCAAGGCTTTGCTTTGGAAGATGATCACATGAAAACTACAAATACATTTTATGTGTTGTTTTAACTGACTCAGATTAGAAAACGTTGCTTCATTTTCTTGCTGAACAATACAATTGATTCTGTGTATCTATAACAGTTGATTTGAAATTATTGTTCACTTGCCTACATGCAATTAAGGTCTTTGCAATTTGGGTTAGGAAGATTCTTCTGCCCATCTCAAACTAAATCTGTAATTCTTGATCTTCTCAAGGAGATAGAAAGGGAATGCCAAATTTATTCAGGATTTCAGTTGTTCTACCCAAATGACCATAGTGAAAGAATGATATAAATCAGTGGGATTTTGCTTCCAGAGAAAAATGTTGCTTTAAATATGATTACTGGGAAGAAACTTCAATTAGAATTTATAATAGTGACTTATTTCATCTTGATTTTGATGTTTGAGACAAAAGGCAAAATCCCAAATGATTTCAAGAATCATGGTTCACTTAGTGATTTTCTGTGTAAATATCTGCTCCAGAGAAAGAAAATATGGAATCAATGTAAACTCAGTTTGGGACAAATTGAGCTAATTTTTTTGAAACAAGTATTATTTAAAGAGAGATCAGTTATTATGTACTGAGCTCTAGTCTTACATGCTGCTCTTTTCCTACTGTAGTACAGCTACAAAGAGTTCATTGCTATAGCCCTTCTAATGTACATTTCCTTGAACATTAGGATTATAGCTTTATCACTCATCAATAGTGCCTTGAACTTTTACTTCATGATGCAGACAACTTTGGGGTATCAAGCTATAACAACTACTGCTTCATCTCACTCTTTATTTTTGTGTACAGACATTAAACAAATATGTTTAGACCAAGAAAGAGAAATACCATAAAATTATATGACTTCCTCGTTATTTCTTATACACTTCAAACAAGGAAACAGAGTACAAATGCACTCATAGAAGTGAGTGTACAGTATTTGAATATTTAGGTTGTGAGGATTTTCATACGAGCTGTTTCTGTCATCATTCAGTAGTGCTGTAGTGATATAAAGCCTGCTTTCATTACTGGAAATTTTCTATAAGATTGTTAGAGTAAATTAAAAGAAATGACCAAAATCAAGCTGTTACTGATTTCCTTTATGAGAATTGTGGTAGAGGACAATTCTGGATGATTTAATAATTGCAGGTATCCTAGCTGATGCACAACTCAATTAAGCCATTATAAAAATGCAAAATAATATAAAGATCAACAGAAAAAAAGAGGACCATGTGTAACACAGCCTGGAGAGCCAGGAGGAGAAATGTCTTTAAGCTCTTTCTCCAAATTCTTTTATCTCAGTGCAAGGGTAGAGAAATGTCTCACATAAATCACCTTGAAATTTAGGAAGACCACAAGGCTGGTAGTGAGTGAAACCTATTCCATCTGACCATATTGTGTTTTAAAGAGGTCCTATAATATAATTCACAGGTATTTTACTGTATTCTGCTGTATTCTTGGTAGCAACAGTTTTAACATCTAAAATTATTTGAAGGTGTTTCCTTGGATAGGAAGTAATTTTTAAAAAAAGAAAGCTGAAGTTATTTAGTTGAATAACTGTGACTGATGAAGGTGGAACCAGGTTTTTTTGTTTTGTTTTGTTTATTTATTATTTAAATTTATATACCGCCCTATCTCCCTTACGGGACTCAGGGCGGTGAACAGGCAATAATAAAAATCACAGTAAATATTACATAAAAGCCTGCTCTAAAATATAAAACCCCTAACAAAACCCAATCAAAACTAGCTTAGAAAAGCAAAAAAAACTGTGCAGGAAGAAAGTTTCTGCTTTGTAATTTTTAATTTTATTTATTAATCAAATTTATATAAACCTCCATCTCACCAAAAGTGATTCTGGGTAGCATATAACAGTCAAATGAAAACAACAAATGTACAAACAACAGATATAAAATATAAAAAATACATATTACTACATATCATAAAAGCCAAAAATACAAATCATAGGCAACGACCACCTCAACAATGGAGCCATCTAAGCAAGTCTCCAGTTGCCCAGGAGTCCTAGGCTTGATAATATAGCCTGGTTTTTATTTTGTCTGGGTTCATCTTTCCACCTGACTTTTCCTTCAGTCTGTCTTTCATCTCCAGAAACATATTTAAATCAATAAGCAAATGAGAAGACTCCATTCACTGACATGTAGCAGCTACCACATACTATAAAGAAGCTTTGTCAACAATTCAAATCCCACCTTATGTATTAAGTCTACAATTTCTTGATTCCTTTTCAAAATACTGAAAGATATGTCTTGAAAAATTGGTGTTCGCCAGGCTGCAGAAGTCTGATCTTCTGTGGACAATAGAGTAAACAGAGTGTCTAATGCTGGTTTTTGGACAGAAAATATTATGCGATGAAGAAATGGCTAGACATGTGGTACCAGAACAGTGAGTGACAACTGAATACTGCATTTTTGGACCTAAGAATAAGTTAAAAGGGATAAAAAAATATTCTCATGTGTAAATCAGTAAATTAAGTTAGAGACCAAATGGCAAATATGTCAAGTGCTTTAAATTATATCCTTAAGCAGAATTACCAAGTAGAACATCAGAATTTATCTCCAGAAAAAAAAGAAGTCCAAAAATGTATCTCATATAGAAAAAGCTAAAATAAATAAAAATAAAATTATAAATGCTTGGAAGTCTACTTCTTTGCCCCTTTGTCAACAAATCCTCCAAACTAAATCTAATCAAAATATCAGTATACCACACTAAACAGAAATCCATGATCTCTGTGAAATTTTGTTAACAATTCTCTGATTCAATGCAAAATGTGATAGCAGTAGAACAATGTTGAATAACAATTCAACTTTAAGATTGAAAAGAACAGCTGCTGAATTATCCATAATTTGAGTTAAATTATATAAATTATAAAACTAATATTATCAGAACCTTGATAATCTCATACTACAAACTCAGCCTGAACTGACTGCACAGCAATTGGGAAAAACAAGCTACAATTCTGGTAGCTGTTAAAATCTTAGCACTCTCATTTATCAAACAAGCAGATCTATAATAAAATTATTACCTTATATAGGAAGGACTATCATATTGTAGTAGTAAAACTAAAAGATAACACCTAGTTTATTTGAAAAGGTTTTACATACATCTCCAACAAAATAGGAGAAAAGAATCCAATATACATTTTTACCAATTTATTTTAAATCCTCAATGTTAGAAACTTTCCTCAATTTCATAAACTGAGTTGTAATCACAATTTTTTGAAGGTAAAAAAAGTAAAGTGAGCTTAACAACCTGAAACTGAGATGGCCACGTTACTTTCATGGTCTATTTTTTTTAAAAATCATTCTTTGTTGATGAGAAATTGGAACAATGCAATTTGCTTTTAATTTACTGTTGATTGATCACTTATGTATGCAATCCCATCAATATAGCAAAAGGAATAAATAGTAATAGACACTTTGATTTAGGTTTAACAACTAGTTAAACATTTCCCAATATTGTTCCTAATAATAAAACCTTTTAAAGGTAACATGTAATATTCACTTGTTAATATTCAGTCAACACCAAAGATGGATATGACTCAGAGGATGAGTCATTCAACAATTTCTAAATTTCTTCTTTAGAAATTTACATTAAATAATCATTCTTTCTTTTTTCAAGTATATGCAGTATGGCATCTAATAAATATTTTGATTGTATCATGTACTGATTTTGACTTGCTCAGTTTGATCTGTCAAATCCTTTGATAATCCAGATTGGGCTGACCTGAATTTAAGAGAATCGAATACTTTTGCCTAGTGCCACTTGGTAGTACAGCTGCTGTGTAACTGTTGTCATCATTAGTCTACATGTTTTTCTTAATGTAGTGCAATTGTGGGACTTTCTGTTATCTAATGAGGAAAAAGAAATTGTATCAGTGCAGCTACGTTCATTGATTTTTGAAAAGAAAAGAGGGGGCTCAATGTCTTTAAAAGTTCACTGCCTATACAGATTCATTGACTGCTATGAATCAGAGAAACAAGGAACAGTTACAGTTCAATCGTGGTAAACGTACCTGTTTTTGCGACTACTTATCAAGCTACTAGCAAATTTCAAATAACATAATTCCAGTCACCTCTAAAGATAGTGTTCTACATGCACCTACCGTATTTCTTTTATATTTGAATATATAACTGTATTGGCAACTAGGCTTTAGGCTGAATGACAGCCACATTTGGTTTTATTGGCTTTTCACTGCTCTACAGTTCTAATCATCTTTTATTTTTCCCTGGCTCTTCTTGATTACTGCTGAATATAACCATTTTCAGATCTGATGCTACTTTTTCTTCTTCTTAAGCAACACATGAGACCCCACTTGAAACTTCCTGGGAAAACTGGGAAATTTTGAAGAAGAATAATGGACCTTTGAGAAATTTCTGAAGCCGGGTTGTCACACATATTTTTTCATTTGATCTAGAGGCAAATCAGATGGACAGAATGTTTGTGTTAGTTCAAGGGAAGACAAACCAAGTTTTGATTGGAGAAAAACCTCAAAGGATATTTACCACATGTCTCCAAAGCAATCTGCAATATCTTGGCAGGTACTTAACTTTCTCAGATGGTATTGGGTTCATGATTCTAATTCATTTGCTTCTCTCCATACGTTGATTGGAAACTGATTTTTCTTCCTTTGCCTCCTGTCAGAACATGTGTTCAGTAAATCACTTATATAACTTTTTAACATATTGGATCTTCTTTCCTGTATATGTGATGACACAGGGACCATTAAGCAGGGACTAGTATGCTAGTGTGGTCTTTTAACTAAACAGTGCTTAAATAATTACAGTCCACAGCAAATGTGGTCCTAAAAATGGGCATTTCATTAAGGAACAACACAATGAAAGCATGACAGGGGGGAAATGACAATGAAGGGCAGCAATACTGGGAACAGCATGCAATGGGGGAAAACATTTAAAATAAGAAGAACAGGGGGATAGCATGAAAGGGATATGCACAGTATAATTTTTAAGAAAAAGAGCAAGTTCAGCACAGTATATGTTCTACACAAGCTCTTTCCTTTGTGTTTAGCTCTTGGCAGTAGAATATAACATTCTTACAAAAACTTTTTAAACTATATTTGCAGAAAGGGATTAGATTACAGGAATCTCGATAACTGGATACTTTCATTTCAGACTCAATTTATCTTTACATTGGCTAAGGCAAGGAGCTCTTTCTCTGCTAACAGCCAGGTGCTGGACAGGGGGGAATAACTAAATATTCTTTTATGATATTGGAGGATTTCAAAAAGTGATAACACTTTGCTTTGCAGCTGGATTTTACAAAGTGGACAATATTGTTTCTGGGGTTTTTTTGGGTAGAGAAGTTCACAGAAATAGAGAAAAGAAGATGTAAAAAAGATGTTGAGACTCTAGAAAGAGTACAGAGAAGAGCAACAAAGATGATTAGGGGACTGGAGGCTAAAACATATAAGGAAAGGCTGCTGGAATTGGGTATGTCTAGTTTAATGAAGAGAAGGACGAGGGGGGACATGATAGCAGTGTTCCAATATCTTAGGGGCTGCCACAAAGAAGAGGGAGTCAAGCTATTCTCCAAAGCACCTGAAGGCAGGACAAGAAGCAACGGATGGGAACTAACCAAAGAGAGAAGCAACCTAGAACTAAGGAGAACTTCCTGACAGTTAGAACAATTAACCAGTGGAACAACCTGCCTCCAGAAGTGGTGAATGCACCAACACTGGAAGTTTTTAAGAAGAAACTGGACAGCCATTTGTCCGAAATGGTATAGGGTTTCCTGCCTGAGCAGGAGGCTGGATTAGATGACCTCCGAGGTCCCTTCCAACTTTATCATTATTATTATCAATAACTGCTCACTGGTGCTTTTTTGCTGGATCAACTTAGCATGCTCCTTTGGTTCCAGAAGCCACAGCTCTCCTGGAACTAAGGATTCAGTCCAATTTGGACAGCAAGGTTTGCTTTGGGCTGAACAAATGATCAAGAAGGGGGAAATGCCTAATTAGCTGCTCAGCTCTTCAGTTCCTCTCCAGTGAGTTCAGCAACTGATGATGAAAGGAGTTCCAAATGAAAGTTTTCACAAAAGCATTTCCATCTCTTAAACATGATTTGTCTTAATGTTATTTTAAAATGTCCTTTTACTCTTGCATTCATGGTTGTCAGTGTATATGAGATTGGTAACGCATCTAACTTTTTCCATAGGAATGCCACATGTCTGGTCCATATTTTATCCTTAGTACCAGTATTGGCCTTAAACCTGAGCAAAAGGTCAAACAGGTAGCCCTTGTCTTAACACCATAACTGGAAACAGAATTTTCATTGCTAAGCAAATCAGCTGTTGAGTGAGTCTCATCCAATTCTATGGTTGTTATTGAATCACTGCAACTGTTAAGTGAATCACACAGTCATTAAATGAATCAAGCTTCCCCACTGACTGCTTGATGTTACATGAGCTGGAAAAATTGTAAATGGTGATCACATGAACCCTGAGACCTTGCAACTGCAAATATATGCCAGTTGCTAACACCCAAATTTTGATTACACAACTGTGGGGATGCTGCAACGGTCATATGTGCAAGGAGCAGTAAGTAAGTCATTTTATTTATACAATTATTAATTTGAACAGGTGCTGATTGAATGGTTATAGACCGAGGACCACCTGTATTTCAAGAGGAGGATGGGAAGAATAGCTAGGATGATGCTTTCTAGTAATCCTGTGTCACCTTCAAGACCATTCACGTAGTGAAGTCTTATCCTCTTGACCCAAAGATGCTTTTTCAAAAGGCAGCTGGACTTCATTTTTCCTCTGACTCAGAAGCTTCTTGGATGACAAGTAAAATGTCTCCAAGAAAAAACAAAGAAAGTCCAGTTGCCTTTTGAAAAAGCACCTTTGGGACAACCATGATCTGGATGACTGAGAGTCTCCATAGACATTCACTTTTCCTCTTGGTAAATCTCCACATGGTGCACTATTGAAATTTGAGGAATAAGAGTTTTTCAGGAGCACAAAAGGAAAGGGGGTTCTGACTAAATGGGGTGTTACGTTACAATTAACAATAGCATTTTATCTTTCAAAATGTGCTTTCCTTTTTACACACTTGCACACACAACTGGCAAAATGGTTTAGGGATCAAGGTGGACGGTTCAACTTATTTTCAGACCATTTTCACTTTGCACGTCTTGTGCTGTCTTATATCTGCATTAATGCAGAGTTTTTAAAATATGCACTAATTTTCATTTAGTTAGATTTATGAAAATGCTTTCAGAGCACATTTTCCCCTCACAACAGATATGTTCCTAAACATGTTCATGATTAAATGTGTATAAAAACAAAGAATATTGGAATGGCCAAAACATGTTTTGAGTCCAGTGGATATTTGAACATATCCATTGGATACCAAAATACACTTGGGATCCTAGAGACTTCAAAGAATACAGAAAAAAAATTAGAATTCTTTCAGAATAATCCACAGATATTTCTGGGAAATCCAGAAGCAAAGAGTAAAGGTGATAGTCCATCTCCATTGTTTACTCCTAACAAAGGAATTACTCTGAGATATTTTTCATATAAAAGTTTTATTTTTCACTGCCATGAGAACCAAAATATACTTAAGCCTGTTCTAAATTCATATGTCCCAAAGGCTATTCCTGCATCTATTGCTCTTACTTTTCTTTTCCATTCTCAATTTTCAGATAAAAAAGCTGGATACAAATTGGGAGAAAGATATTATGAAAGAAAGTTTTTTTCCCCAATATGTATTTCTTCGCCACTAACTCAATTATATTTCTTACTCTAAAGATAGTGGCTTCACAAATTTTTCTTACATTTAATTGTATCTTCCCTGCCTCTTTCTAACAATTGCTTCCAAGCTTAAAATCCAACAGAAAACCTGCAGATAATATATTTATATACAGCATGGAAATAAATTGCTATCTGGCTCATATACTTCTTTGGCTTCATTTCTTACTTTTCTCCTCAATCTAGAAAGAAATCAAAATACATTGTTAGTATATCTGTCTGTCTTTGTCTGATTATCTGTCTGTCTGTCTATCTATTCCTAAATACAGGTAATCTTCAATTTAATTTAATCCCCAAATTTCTGTTGCTAAGCGAGACACTTAAGTGAATTTTGCCCCATTTTATGACATTTCTTGCCATAGTTATTAAGTGAATCACTGCAGTTTTTAAGTTAGTAGCATGGCTGTTAAGTGAATTTTTCTTCCCCATTGACTTTGCTTGTCAGAAGACTGCAAAAAAGTGATCACATGACCGTGGAAGACTGCAATCATCATAAATATGAGTCCGTTGCCAAGCATCTGAATTTTGATCACCCACCAATGGGGATGCTGCATCGGTTGTGTGAAAAATGGTCATCAGTCACTTTTTTCAGTGTTGTTATAACTTCAAGCAGTCACTAAATGAACTGTTATAAGTCCAGGACTTCCAGTATTATCCTGATGAAGAAGCTTTTTTACTTGTGCATTATGTTTCATGGGAAGCAAGGCACAATACACATTTTGTGGGAAACGTTGGGTCTCCATTATAAATGCCTGCATTTCAAACCCATAGTTTTGACACCATAGAGCCAAATCTCTTGTAAGCTGTCTCTATCTGCCATCTATATATAACTTGTAAAAATATGCCTTCACTATTCCAGTGGCTCAGATTAAATTATACCATGACAGATTCCATCAAGCTATTTTTCGGGTGGCTTATTGATTGAGAGGCAGGATAAAAAGCTACCAGGGGAGCATAAAGAGCTAATCTAGGAAAGAGAAAAATGTATTGTACTTACTCTTCTATAAGTAGCAAAGTGTAGTTTTCCAGGGTTTTTTTTTGTAACTTGAAGTGGGAGGCACTTCATTATTTAGCATGATGCTTGAGAGAACATTGGTACCTTACCATAGAATTATATCATCACAGACTTGAAAGGCTAATCTAGTCTAACTCCCTGCTTAATATAGGATCTATTAAAGCATCTATGACAGATGTGTTCACCACATTATGTGCCATTGTGCTCCCATTGGCTGACAGCTCATATCGTAATTGCCATAGTCAGAGCTAAAAACTAAGATTGGTCTAGCTCAAGATACTGCAACTCCAAAACATATTTGAGCATTACACACTAAAGCACAAATGGCCATGTCACCTGAATCTGAACAATTTTGGTGTAGGTCAATAGTGGTTTAGAGAAAATAACCAACTTCAAACTGTAGACATTTTTAGACATAAACATACTGTGGTTTTTCAAAACTTCCTGACAGTATGAAAGAAGATGACAGAAATTGAACAGTGGATTGATGTGAGCCAAAAGCATACAGAATCAGTTTGGTGTAGCAGTCAAGACAGAGGGCTAGAAATTAGAGCACCATGAATTCTAATTCTACCTTAGGCAATAAAATCAGATGAGTGATCTCGAGCCAGTTACTTTCTCTCAGCCCTAGGAAGGAAGCAATGGCATACCGGTTCTGAAAAATCTTGCCAAGAAAACTGATGGATTAGTTCAGGTAATCTCTGATTCAGTCAAAAACTGATTCAAAGATACATTTTTTTAAAAAAAGGCATACATTGACTTATTGTTCAGTATTTAAATATAGAGCCACCATATTTTAGCAGTTAGGTTGTGAGGCTAGGACCTCCCTTAAGCACAGAAGCCAGGGAATCAGTCACTCCCTCTCAGTCCTAATCAATGTCAAGATCTTTGACAAGCTAGCTGAAAATGAAACTTTTGGCCACTTCATGCACTGATAGCTTCACTGTAATAACTGGACCAGTACGGTGCAAAAGTGGATCTTGAAATCACATGTGACGATTGCTAAGAAAAGCCACAACATTTCAGGGATATGTGCTGTCCCGTTTTGTACCTTTTGCTTTTTCACTCAACTTTCTAGAGAGTCAGCATATGCTTAAGTATGACCACTTCAGTTATGATCATGTAATTAACCATTTTAAGATTTTAAACCATATAACACTGATTTTGCTAATATGATGTTTATACTGATTTTTTTTGTTATTGTACTATCTGGGATCATATTTAATTTAATTCATGTTGAAAATAATTCCATTCTAAATTAACTTTGGAAGTATGTTGGAAGAGAAAGAGAGGGGAGGGACAGGGAGAGGGGAGAGAGAAAGGGAGAGAGAGAGGGAGAAATGGCTTGAGGTAACAGAGAAGTGCCAGACATATGTTTCAGTACGTATGTATTTTCTTCATCCAATAAAAGCTTACATTTTTGCTATTTTTCATCTGCTCTGGCTAGCTTCAGTTCTACCATCTGTGGGGAATCAAGCTGCTTGATCAACAAACATCAGATTCTATTTCTGGGAAAAACACACACACAATGAATGGATCTATGAATAGAATCTGAATAATCTGAAATAGAAAACTGTGAGTTCTGTAATGCTTTACTTGATTTTATTTTGCAATATTGTGGCTATGCTACTTTGTTTGTTTTTATGCCATAGAAGACTGATTTTGAAAGAATTGCTACAAATGTTTTTATTTCACCACTTAATTTGTTAAATGTGTTTAGGACAATGCCAACCACTGTTCTTTACTGATCACAGTCTTCAATGCACAGTTTTTAGCTGATTGATATACAAAAGCGAGAATAGAGTAAATCACTTTTATTTCATTTTCATTGTTCACATTCACACATACTGATCAAAGGAAAGGGAAGGGAAGGGAAATGAAGGGAAGGAAGGAAAGGAAAGGATAACAATATATATTGACCAGTAATATATTGATCTAGAAGATTTCTGCATTATAAATATCATTTGTTCCTAGGAAATCTTCATAGATGTCAGCATGTAGCAGGGTAGGGAAAAACATCACAAACACTGTTCCTTGAAGCAATAAAGCAGCTGCAAATATTGAAAGGTTCAGTGAAGTTCCTTCTCTGAAGGCTTTCCTCAACCATCTGACCATGAGAATGCATGCCCAGATAATGTGTCCATTGGGATTGACAGGGAAGCAAAGCAACCATAAATACGCAAATGCATACACACACACACACACACACACACACACAAACCCTAAGACTTCAAAGCAGCTGCACCATTAATTCTGTATGATATGGCTCTGTAATGATCTGAAGAGAAGTCCACTCATGCAGCACGCTTTGCAAGCTACTTCTTTTGAATACTTTGCACAACACTAATAAACATTGAAAGAACACATATGTAAAAATACTGATTTCAATTCCATACTAGGATAGTACTTTTTTTAATTTAATTCAAAATCACACAGTCAGTTGTATCCCAGCCTTTAGGCCACGGTGGGTAGATGTAGACAGCTATGGTTGGGCAGAAGATATTCCAGATATTGGCAACCAACTGGATGTTGCTATGATGAAGGAAGAACATAGAACATAGAAGATCAAGCACCCAGAATCTGAGATTGTGTTGAGTACTGTATAGAATAATACTGGATATGGCATCAGTATCACAGATACATGAAATAGGGTGCAAGGTTTAGAAATCTCCAAGAAGTCTTCATCAGAAAATTTGTGCCTTGACAATATGTCCACCTGTCAATTGCAAAGGGCCACACTGCATGGATCCCCATATGCACTACACCAATATATTCTAACAACCTAAGTTCTTGAGAGGAACTTGATGTGTATGAAGGCCAACACCAGCTAAAGAACTGGCAGCTGTGACTTCACATTGTTGCCAATAGATGATAATAATAATGACCAAAAGATTCTAGATAGTAGACATTGCAAATATCTGGAGAGAACAGAATAGAAGAGAAAACCATAAAATATAAAAGCGTGAAAGTAGAACAACTGTGGCAAAAGAAAGCAAAGATAGTATTATAGTAATAGTAATAGGTGCCTCTGGAGCATCACTTGAACACCATAGATGGATAAAAATACCAAATACCATCTAAACATTTGGCTGATGTGTGATCAATAATAATAATAATACAATAACAATAAAAACATGAATAACAATAGATTGCAGGAGTAGAATATTCAAGTCTGCATTTAACTGCAATTGTCATGGTCTATAATTCTAAAAGAATCAATTATAAGATGAATTCGTGGACAAGCAAATACAGAAACCAAAGAGATTATCAAGCAAGTAGGCGGAGTAAAGGAGGACTGAGAGACTGCTGACTTTTTGCTGTGGCTGATTGCTAATGGCTGATGACAATTTCCTGAATGCTGCTGATTAATTGCCAATAGTTTCCTGAGTGCTGTTGATTGTCCCCTATGTCTGACTGGAGCATTATTCCCACTGACCTAGACAAGAGGGCATATAAGGGACTCAATTTCCAAATATGGTCTTAAGCTTATTGAAAGATCTAGCAGAAGTTTGGCAAGAAAGAGGCATTATTTTATTTATTTACTCAATTTACTCAATAACTGCCTATCTCACTTTTATGTGACCCTTGACAGCTTGCAATAAAACAAAAGCACAAAATGTGTAATATAAAACAAGAATAGAATCTTATAGCAGGTTGGCAAGATCTGACCTAACATTCATATATCCAAAATAGAGGCTGTAACCCATGCCCTAGGTCCCAGCCTCACACACAAAGTCAAGTTTTCAAGGCCTTAAAAAAACCA
Source organism: Protobothrops mucrosquamatus (assembly GCF_001527695.2). Lineage (NCBI taxonomy): Eukaryota > Metazoa > Chordata > Lepidosauria > Squamata > Viperidae > Protobothrops > Protobothrops mucrosquamatus. The sequence continues at coordinate 103,647 of NW_015387274.1, read as the reverse complement.
ACAGTGACAGGGCCAATCTAACCTCAGGGGGAATGATACGCCAAAGGATGGATGCCATGGCAGAAAAGGCTGTCCTTCTGGGGCCCACCAAATGAAACTCCCTAGCTCCCAGAGCATGCCTTTCTTGCCCACTATTCCACCATTTCTTTGATATTGTCCTGCAGTGAGTTGTCCTGAGGCTGGTTGGCCATAGTGAATTGTCCCACCGAGTTGGACACAGCAAGTTGGCTGTGGTGAGTTGGCTGTGGTGAATTGTCATAGACCTGTCTGCAGAAAAATATCAAAATCTGCAAAATGGTTGGCACAGCTCTGCAATCCAAGCCCTATCCTTTTAGTATGTTGGTTGACATCAGCTCAAGAAAAGCAGCAGGGATTGGATCATGACACTGTGCCTGCCATATTGTTGATGTTACATCATTCCTCCCCATCACTCCTGCCTACCAAACCACCAAACCGAGGTTCAAGCCCACTTCTAGTAATAAAAGCTCACTGGGTGACATTGGTCCAGTCATACCCTTAGCCCAACCTATCTTGGGCCACTTACTTAGACTTCAGTAAGGCATTTGATAAAGTAGACCACAACCTACTCCTTGGTAAGCTAGAAAAAGGTGGAATAGACAACATCACCACCAGATGGATCTGTAGCTGGCTGGTAAACCATACTCAATGAGTAGTCCTCAATGGCACTACATCCACATGGAGAGAAGTAAGCAGTGGGGTACCACAAGGTTCCATCTTAGGCTCAGTACTCTTCAATATCTTCATCAATGACTTAGATGAGGGAATTGAAGGGGAACTCATCAAATTTGCAGATGACACCAAACTGGCAGGAGCAGCCAACATCCCAGAAGACAAACTCAGGATCCAAAAAGATCTTGACAAACTTGAACAATGGGCCCTGTCCAACAAAATGAGTTTCAATGTGAAGAAAAGCAAAGTTTTACATTTAGGCAGGAAAAATCAAAGGTACAAGTACAGACTGGGCAAGACCTGGCTTAAAAATAGTAACTGTGAGAGGGACCTTGGAGTCCTAGTGGACGATCACTTAACCATGAGCCAGCAGTGTGCAGCAGCAGCCAAAAAAGCTAACTCAATCCTGGGTTGTATAAACAGAGGCATAGAATCAATATCACGCGAGGTATTAGTACTGCTTTATGAAACCCTAGTAAGACCACACCTGGAATACTGCAGCCAATTTTGATCACCATATCACAAAAAAGATGTTGAGAGTTTGGAAAAAATTCAGAGAAGAGCAAATAAGATGATCAAAGGCCTGGAGACTAAAACATACAAAGAACGGCTGCAGGACTTGAGTTTGGCTCAAGGAGGAAATAGGAAATAGGGGAGACATGATAGCAGTATTCCAGTATTTGAGGGGCTGCCAGAAAGAAGAGGGGGTCATGTTATTCACCAAAGCACTAGAGGGAGGACAAGAAACTATGGTTGGAAACTGATCAAAGAGAGAAGCAACCTGGAATTAAGGAGAAACTTCCTTACAGTGAGGACAATTAACCAATGGAACAGCTTGCCCCCAGAAATCGTGGGTGCTCCATCACTAGAATTTTTTAAAAAGAGGATAGACATTCACTTGTCTGAGATGGTATAGGTTCTCCTGCTTGACCAAGGAGCTGAACTAGAAGGTCCCTTCCAGCTCTATTCTATTCTATTCTTATGGGATTTGTTGTTTTCAGGTGGGAAAAGGAAGTTCCTATAAAAGCCATCTCATATCACTGGAGAAAAGGTAAGATAATGAACTCATGACTGTATAGATTAGCTTGTTGTCTCCATTTTATCAGAGGTACTTGTGAAAAATTACTCAGTTAGTTGTTTAACCCCTTGCTTTGATAAAACCAATAACACAATCCTTCTCAAGCTGGTTAGGATACTATTTTTCATCTAAACATGCCTATCTTTTTTATGAATATGTACAATGGTTAAGTAGGGCTAAAGAATAATGTGCTCTCTAACACTATAAGTTGCTACCAACGGACTCAAATCCCTACAAAGCTAACAGTGTCTGCCACTTCCTTCACTTCCTCAGCTCCCCACTTTTTTTATTCTAGCTACCCTTAAACCTTAACTTTGCTCTTTCTCTCTTGGTTTAATGAAATTATACTCTTCTGCACTTTTTCAGTACAAATGGGAACTCAACTAACTATGGGCTTAAGATTGATCACTCCAGTAGTTGCATCAGTTATTCTGAAAACTGAGGCATACAGTATTAAAGTTTTGTGAAAATGAAGAAGGAAGCCAAGCTAAAACAGATGCTGGTCTAATTGTTTACTGTTTTTAATAAAATTACAAATCCCACTTGTCCTGTGCCAACCTCTTTCTCTCTGGCAAGCCTGCTCTATGACATTGTATCTTGCTGTACCAGCCTGTTTCTGTTGCCTCTCCTAGTTAGCAAACCATATAATTGATATATGATGCTTGCCGCTTTGGTTCATCTCAATTTAAGCTGTTTGTGGACAATTAGGAGATTGCTGCGATGACTTTTACGCATCCTTGCTATTGCTGGCAAGGGGAGATAATTCAAAAATCTATTGTTTAAAGTATAGTTAAACTATAGTTTAATCATCTTTGGCAACCAGTACCTTTGAAGACATCTAACTGAAATTTTGGAAGGTTTGTGCCCTTGTCTACCCCTGCTCTTTTAATTCTCTTCTGTCAAAAAGGGACAGAGATATTTTTAGCCTTCTTCAAGGACATAGATAGATGAATAGATAGATAATAGATAGATGATAGATAGATAGATAGATAGATAGATAGATAGATAGATAGATAGATAGATATTAACCATGAAGTGGCCCATACCAAATAGTTTCCCCTCAAATTACAAATAGGATGCTTCCCTTCCCAAATCTTGAATAATTAATTGAAATTAGGGCTGATTTGCACAGAACTACCTTCCATCTTAAACTGGCATGAGCTGGGATTTATTGATTACTCCATTGACAAAGTCCCCTGCTTTATTTATCTTCTTTTCTCTCTACCAGCATTTTCTTTAATTGATGAGAAAGAAATTATTTATAATCTTTTTCCCTCTTGTGGATCTTTCTCCTTTTTCTTCTTCTTCCTTTCCCCCCTTAAGTCATGTTTTCAGACTTTTGCCTTTAGCAATGGTCCTTCATTGTCTACTGCCAGCCTGCCATGTGGCAAGCTGTGCAAATGGTGCAGTGAGACTTGGAAGGGTCAAAATAAGATGCAGCTCTGTGGCCAAAATGGATTGCTGTTTGCTGTTGGTTTTGATGGCATTTCACCATGCCTGGGGAGACCAGCCCTGTTTAGTATTTCATATGCATGCTGGGATTAATTTGACAGCATTTTACTTTGCGGGTGACTATAGCAGAAGCTTTTATTAACCCCTTTATTACTGCTTGGGGGAAGTGTGGTAGGCTACCGCCCCAAAAAAGGAGGAAAATGAACCTTAGCTGACATGTCAAACCATCAATTTCAGAGACAGTTAATTCTACAGAAACTGAATTATAGCAGAGTCAAAAGAGGCGGTCAGTTTTCCCAGCATAAAAGTCAATTCCATCGTTATTTATCCTGGTTTCTGATGCATATTTCATTTGTTGGGTTAAAAATGGAGGGAATTGAAATAGAAATATGATTTGTCTGACTGAATACAATTTCATGTTAAACCGAAGGCCAAGGCTGACTATTAGGAGAATGGACAGAGACAGGCAGGCAGGCGTTCAACACCAAGTCATTCATAGTAAAAATCTGAGTCAGAAGGAAGATGGCATGGAATCAGCAGAATAAAAGTTTATGGGAAATATGAACGCTCATCAATATGTGGGCATGTTAGTGAGCAATTCAAGTGTAAAGACAGGAGTCATTAGGATAGGACTGAACATAGGATAGGCAATTAAAAATACATGAATAGACTAGACTAGTCTAGACTAGACTAGAATTATAGTATCCTAAAATTGGAAGGGATCAAATAAATTGTTGGTCCAATTTCCATCTTCTTCAGCAATTTAGGAGGTAATCCATCAGGCTCTGAAAACTGGAATTTCTGTAAATTAATTAAACTGTCTCTTATTTTCTCCTTATCTACTGGTAGTATTTTTGGGGTGGGGTAGAAGTCAAAAGAAACAAGATGGTAATCATGCTATTATGATAAAAATCTTACTATTTTCCTATATTTGTCAACATTGAATACATATACAAAGGGGTTGAGCTTCAAAGGTGTGACTACCATCTTGCTTTTTTTTTTTTTTACTTCCCTCACCATCAGTGGCATATTAATGAGCAACCAGATTTCTGTTTCTCTTCTTAGAGAAGACAAATTAAAAAAAAAAGAATTAAGAAGTTTTGCCTTCTTACTGCAATCCGTTAATGCTTCAATATTTGCTCCTTGTTTAGCTTTTATTTTACCTCTAAAATAAAGAAAATCTATTTTTAATGTTGGTATCTTTTATAAGTTTTAGCATGTTTTTAGCATTAGTCTTTCTGACACAGTTACTATGACTTTTGGAGACTACTTGTCTCTATTTCCTCTCCTCTGGATATCAAATATTCAAGGATAATGTGTTCACTTTTATCAGGTTACCAGCCACCTTCACTTCTTTAACAAATTATTTCCTGTTGGTGAAGATTAGATTTTTTTTTTAACATTCTGACAAATGAAGAGAGAGAAAGAGAATAAGAATTTGTTGGGTGTCTCATTCTTTACAGAAAACAAAGTTGGAAGGGACCTTGGAGGTCTTCTAGTCTAACTCCCTGCCCGAACAGGAGACCCTAAACCATTTCAGACAAATAGTGCCCAATCTCTTCTTAAAAACCTCCGCAACTTCTGAAGGCAAGCCTTTCCACTGACTGATTGTTCTGTCAGGAAATTTCTTTTTATTTCTAGGTTGGATCTCTCCTTGATTAGTTTCTATCCATTGCTTCTTGTCTTGCCTCCAGTTACTTTGGGGGGAAATTACCCTGACTCCCTCTTCTTTGTGGTAGCCCCTCAAGTACTGGAATACTTCTATCATGATACCCCCAGTCCTTTTCTTTGTTAGACTAGATATACTCAGTTCTTGCAACCATTTTTCATAAATTTTGGCCTCCAGTCCTCTAATCATCTTTGTTGCTCTTCTCTATGCTCTTTATAGAATCTCAACATCTTTTTTTTTTTGCAAAACTGGATGCAGTATTCAAAGTGTGGTCTCACCAAAGTATTATAAAGTGGTACAGCACTTCATGTGACATTGACTCTATCCCTTTGTTGATTCAGTCCAGGACTGTGTTGGCTTTTTTGGCAGCTGCAGCACACTGCTGGCTCATATTTAAGTAGCTGACCATTAGGCTTCTTAGATCATTTTCATAGTTACTTCTATTGAGCCAGATATCATCTATTCAATATCCGTACATTTGTTTTTTGTTGCCTAAGTGTAAAACCTTATTTTTCTCACCACAAAATTTGTTGGATAGGGCCCAGTGTTCAACTCTATCAAGATCCTACTAGATCCTCAGCCTATTTTCTAAAGCAGACATGTCAAACTTGTGACATCACATGACGTTGCACAATGTATCAGGACTGTTTTGCCATTGCCGGCAATGGGGTGGGCGTAGCTTCTGCGTGATTCATCTGGCCCGCGGGGCGGCAGTTTGACAGCCATGTTCTAAAGTGTTGGCTATTCTCCCCAGCTTGGTGTTCTTTAAAGAGTTTCCTACTAGATATCAAGATAATTTAAGACACTCATTATCACTATTTCATTTGAAAAACAAGTCATTTGAGTCATAAGGTTTCATCTATATCTTCTGCTTGCTTATACAATTTATAATTAATTCCTACAACATTTATTTGCATAATAATTATATGACACTATTAAAATACTGGCAAAACATGCAAAGTTTCAATTCTCTTCTGCCAGAACCTGAAGCAGAAAGAATGTCTTCAGCTTTGGCAGGACCATCCAAAGATCTTGGATATCACGCACCAGTTTACACCCAAACATGGCCGAGAACCTGATGAAATATTGGAAGTTTTATTCATAAGCCAAATTCCTTGCTGTTGAAAATGCCTTTCTGTTTGATATCCTTTGTGCAATTGGGAAAGACTTTCCAATCTCTCAATCACTTAAAAGATATAAATGTTTTTGCCAATAAATCATTCCACTGTCAATTATTCTTTTACAGTATCTGCTCAGGGAATGTTCTAGTGGTCTATCAAACAAGGCCTCTCTAACAGATGAAAGTGAGTGAGTGAGAGAGAGAGAGAGAGAGAGAGATGGAATAATATATTTTGAACTAATTAAGTAGCAATTTAACTAGATAATGCTACTATGGAGAACATCAAAATACACTAGTATCTTCTCACTATAGTGTCATCTTGACCAGAAGTCAAAATGAATGATAGGTGTGTGATGAACAAAAATGACCACACTTGGAGGCATTGTGTTTGGAGGATTTAATATCCCTACATATTAAGTTGTTAGAATGTCCCTAAATCTAAACAGAGGAACCGTTTAACTAGGGGCAGCAAGAATCTTGGTAAATAGGAAACATATCCTCACCATCCCTGAAAACGCCTCAGAACCATATCACTGTGTTCTCCAATTTTGATGTTCAACTAATATATTTCAATACACATTGGAGATTTTTTTTTCTTATTTAGAAAAGACAAACAAGTTGGGGAAAAATACAAATATATACAATTGTTCAGGGTATATAGGTAATTTTCATCATCTTGTATAATACTTGGGGGGGTTGATCTTCTCAAGCCTAAGGAGATCTTAATTCTCTTAGATCCAACACTGTGTCTGAAAAAATCAAGCATGAGCACTTGTTAATGCCTTCATATGGTACAACAATTATAACACTTCTTTACGAAGAAAAAAAAAGACCAAAATAGTTCACACAAACACACGCACGCACGCACGCACACACACACACACACACACACACACAAATCCTTTAGACTACTACAAACAAACTGCCCTTGAAAACAGCAAAACTAGTGGTTGATAAACCCATCCTATGCCAATTTGGAATGAGCTTCCACTCTGAAGAGCTTCCAAGTGCTTCGAAATGAGCTTCCAATCTTGCTCATTCTGAGCAGTGTGGGACCAAAGTGGTCAAGTGACCATTGCCTGTTATCTAAGAGACTAAACTAATAGCCATGCAGGACACAGTCAGTTGTGGGAACATCTCAGTCATGTAACTTCCTTCACATTAGCCTTTTCCTCTGCTATGCTTTAGAACAGAGGTCCCCAACCTTTTGGGCACCAGTGACTGGTTCTGCGGAGAAAGGTTTTTCCATGGACCGGAGGGTGCATGGTTTTGTGTGCTGCCTGGATCCCATGGATGGGGCTTTGCTTGTTTGTGTGGACCAGTTGCTGGCATGCCACGGCCCGGTACCAGTCCACAGACCAGGGGTTGGGGACCCCTACTTTAGAAGGGGGTGATGACAGTATTATTTCATTAAACTTCCAATGGTTTTACAATTTTATTGTTGTGATACTCCAACTCTAGTTTTTATCTTGTGGTTAACATTGTATTTGCTTCACATGTATATTTATTTATATCAGGATGACTAACCATTAGGTGGAAAACAATGATGACAGCAACAACAATGACAATGGGGAGATGATAAATTGTAATCTCTAATGCACAAGAAGTTTGCAGGGCAAATTGAGATTATTTTTCTGATCTGAACAAGGATCCTATTATTACTAATCTTTGAACATTGGAATGAATGGATGAATTCTACATGTGACACATGTCTTCTCATTATGGTTTATTGTGGTTAGAATTCACCACAGCCTCATTAAGAACTGTAGCATGTTGGATTTCAAAGAGCTGTATAAATAGATAATATTGTGATCTTCATTTGAATGGGAGAATAAGCATTTGTTACATCCAATGCAAATATAATAGGAAATAAAAAAAAGTCAGATAAAATATCATCTAGTGATTACCATTGTCTCTGAAGGGCTACGGATTAAAATTGATTCAGCCTTCATTAGAAGGATTATTCAAGGACTGTGGCGTTGATACATTTAAAATGAAAAATGCGTATTTAAGGTGAGCCAAGGCAACCCAAAATAAAACACTGACCCAGTTTTTGAAAAAAAGAATGGACATATCCATGCTCAGTTAATCTAGCCCTATCTATTAAATATATATCTTTTTATCCCACTTGTCAGTTTCAATGAATGAATATATATTATTATCCCCAAAGGCTTTTTCAGGAGGGAAAACGGTCTCCTTTGTCATAGTCCTGATAATATCATGCAAATGATAAGTTACAACTAAAAAGAAATGTCTTTTCAAATGTGCATGAAAGATTGCTTTTGTTACATGTGCTGAAATGATACAGATTATAATAGGAACTTGGAGTTCATCCTGATTATTCAACAGATAAATTTGATTGCCATTAGGGAGTTTGGTAATTCCCTTTCTCCTTTTCGGCTGAGTTATAAAAACTGACCCACAACTGTTCAGCTGACATTCCTAAAAATAGAAACAGCTTCTGTTTTGTCTCATGAGCTACCATTACGCCTTCAGGGGTTTTGTAAAATCTACATTGGCAAGACAGAACTAACTCCTCCTTCCTGGAAGAGGGGAGAACTAGAGCTGCAGTAAATTGCCCTAAATTTCAAGAAGGCCAGGCAAACAGCATCCTTAAGGCATACCAACTTTCAGCTGCTCCCTTTTCATGGCTTGGCAGAGCTGGAGTGGAAACTACTATAAATACACTTCACTGAAAATCAGCTGCTACTGAGATGGATTCCATAAGGAATGCTAATTTGGGAAAGTCTGAAAGGGTTCATGGTATCTGTGACTCTCGCCTCAGAATGAGAATAAGAAATTCATATTCATATGACCTGGCAGGATAGCAAGAGCAATAGTGCCTAGACTTATATACTATCCCATAGTGCTTTACAACCACACTGAGTGGTTTACAACATCAGCATATTGCCCCCAACAATTTGGGTCCTTATTTTACTGACCTCAGAAGGATGGAAGGCTGAGTCAACCTTGAGCCGGCCAGGATCGAACTCCTGGCAGTGGGCAGAGTTAGAATGCAATACTACATTCTAACCACCGCACCACCATGGCACCTACAAAATGCATCAAGCTTCAGGCATACAACCATGCTTTGGAGTATGTTTACTCCTAGTAGGTATATTGACTCTCCTCAATAAAGAACAGGGATGTATGGTATTGAGTTTAAAAGATGGCTCCATTCAGACATCTGGTTTCATGTATGAGGATCACTGTATATGGCCAATGGGACTCATTGATGTTTGCACTAGGATTTATCAACAATCTTGCATTTTCCACACAGAGAACAAAAGTCCGTAGAAAAGCTAATCTTGTCCCGTGTAAGAGATCTCTGAACAAGGTGTATGACTCTGTGTAAGGGCCAACTTCCCTGCATATTTTGGTTACACTGGTTGCTTGGATTGGCAAGTGTAGTAGAAAATACTACATATTTACGTATTGTTTTGATCCAAAATATCCAAACAGGGCTACAAAGGACTCAGTAATATTGACATATGGGTGCGAGGAGCCCAAGACTGTTAACTCTACCACAGGGGTCTTCAAACTTGGCCCTTTTATGACTTGTGGATTTCAACTCCCTGGCTGGCTGGCTGAGGAATTCTGGGAGTTGAAGTCCACAAGTCATAAAAGGGCCAAGTTTGAAGACCCCTGCTCTACCCGATGTGTGTTTTTATTGCCATATGGTAAAAGGCATTATTCCTTAACTCTGGAGTAATGGCAATTCATTACATTCATACAGTTGGAGAAAATATTTGGTGTTTTTTTGCAATGTATATCAATGGATTATCAAGGAGCTTGCCTTCTGACAGATTATTCCAAATAGAATATGATTAACACATAGCTGATTAGCTCGAAATAAAGTTTTAAATTAAATTACTTCATGAGCTGTTGAAAGAAATCAAATTATCAGAGAACCAACTTTTCCTAAGTGAACTGTGACTTCATTAAATCAAACGTCTAATTTAACAAATCTGAACTCTATAAATACTCTTTAGCCTCTCAGGCAAACATGAAGGGTAGAGGAAAAGTTTTCCAATGCAAATTATAATATGGCACTGGGCTCTTCAAACTTGGCCCTTTTATGACTCGTGGACTTCAACTCCCAGAATTCCTCAGCCAATGTGGGATTCTGGGATTTGAAGTCCACAAGTCATAAAAGGGCTAAGTTTGAAGAGCCCTGATGTAGCGTATAGAGATTTTCTTAAAATTAAGCTTTAAGGAAGATTTCATTGCCAGATAAGGTATCTAAAAGAAGAGGGTTGTTTTGTTTAATTCGAGGCAAGGGTGGGATCTGCAGGCAAAAAAGCTCCAGCTGAGCCTTCAGTTTTTTTTTTTAATAATCCAGTTTGGAGTCTACTGCAGGTCCAGTGCATATTTATTTACTTGTTAAATTTATATGCCATTCATCTCACTCTTGCAGCAATTATAAATAAATAAATAAATAAATAAATAAATAAATAAATAAATAATAACAATTAAAAATTAAAAATTAAGAAATACTAAATAAAGGCTGAAAACCAAGAGGAAAGGCTATGTGGCATTCTTTCTCTACCATCAGCCACCCCCAGGGTAGAGTGGACCCCAGGCCAGTCAGCAAAGCCAGGTTTTAAGGTTTTTCCAGAAGGCCAGAGGTGTGGGGGGGCAGGTGTCACCTCCAACGTGAGAATATTCCAAACAATGGGGACCTCCAGCAGAAAAGATCTTCTTCTGGACCCCTCCAATTGAAATTCTTTGGCAGATGAGATTAAAGTAGGCCTCTTCTGCTGGAGTGAATGGGATGGGCCGATCTGGTTGGGGCTAGATGACTCCTTAGATGGGAATGGGACAACTCACCACAGCCAACTTGCTGCGGGACAACTCACTGTGGGACAATTTAACAAACCTATTTAATTATTTAAAATAAATAAAAATTATTTTAATTTTTGCCATTCAAATTTCATTCTGTCCATCCTTTTGCATCCTTTCTTTAATGATTCTGTTCTACCATTTCTTTGATATTAGTCCCGCAGCGAGTTGTCCTATGGCAAGATGGCGGTGGCAAGTTGGCCATGATGAGTTGGCCACAGAGAATTGTCATAGACCCTCCTTAGACATATCCCTAAGGAATCTATGTATCAGAGTTCTCCTGACTGATATTAGGACTGGCAGATATGCAGACAGGATTGAAGGAAACAGGTCCCCAATAAGCAAAGTTATTGCAAAAAATCTAGCAGCTGTTAAGAAATCATCCCAGTAATATCATAATTTTAAAAAACAAGTTTTGTTTATATTAAAATTCTGTTTAATCTTTGCACTGTTTTCTTCCACCTTTTAGTACAAAGGTCTCCTAGTTCTGGGTGGAAAGAAGGTTTTCTATTTTTTCCATGTTAAGGTAACAGATTAGTCACGTTTTCAGGTGGTTTACTTCTGCCTTGCCAAAAACATCTCTCAAATAGGCATTTGCTTAGGATGATTCAATGGGTTGGGGCAGAGCAACAGGCAATAGCGGACTGAGGTGTTTTACAGCCAGCTCACTATTACTGAAAGCTTTCCAATATTTATGGACTTGTTATCATGTGTTCATGGATAAAGGAATTGTATTTGCCAAGGACAACCTTACAGGAGCATAATTAGGCTGTAGCTGTACTCACTAAATATTCAGTTCCAATGATTTTGTGTTCTTTACTACCATGTTTGGTTTGCATTAGCTTCCATTTTGCAAATGTGGATTCCATGAAATAAAACACATCCAAATGGCTGCCAAGAAAAGAACTTGACCTGCAGGAGAAATTATATTATACTGTAGTATCTCGGATTGTTTCCCCCTCATTCTTATTATAAGTAGCCACAGACCTGAGCACACTTATTTATACGTAATATTAGTACATACTATTACTCTTTTTCTCATTTAAAAAACAAGGCATTGAGGAATTGTATACTGTTTTATTTCTTGAATGTGTATACCCCACTTTAGTTCTATAAAAATAAACCATGAATGGAATCCTTTGCCACCATTACTAGTGTCGTTTCCAAAAGATCACTGTCTTAGAAATGCACCTATGTATTAAACTTGCAACACAACACTTTTAAGGCCTACCTATGTCTATGGAGAGTACAGTTGTGTCTTTCTGGGCACATAGGGAGTGGGTGTAAGCATGCCTATTTTCATTTACGAAATGCTGTAGAACATTCTGTTAGTGAGCGTTCAGAGATTTATGCCCCATTTGATTCTGTACAGATCAACTATATCAAATGAATTATAGGACAACACCATAAATCAGTCTTTATGGAGCTTGTTCGGTACATAAATCTAGGCTTATAGTTGTCATACTAATATGCATTTTAGGTTATATTTGAAGGAATATTGATCCTTTTTTTGGGTCATAATCTATTTCCCAATATTATTACTACATCTTGTATTACATCTAAATTAGAGAACAAATTAATTCATACTGACAAAGCATTCAAAAGACAGATGTTTCCAACCAGTAAGAAAGAAAAGTGTAATACACAGGGGTGTATATAGCATTGCTTTGATTTTATTGAAAAAAGGACTAACTCCTACTGTTTTACAATTCTCAAACACATATATGAGAAGGTCTGCTGAAAACTTCTCTCTGAGAGAAACATGTAATGGGCAAGGCTTCTGTTTAGTAATTCCCATTCTATAGAACACTCTTCCTTCAGAAGAACTTGCAGTTCTTATTATGTTGGGCTCCAGAGACAATATAAATCAGTCTGACTTCTATAAAATGTTTGTCCAAGCTGATCATATGTGGGGACTTATTTGATTTTACTCTTTTGTTTCTAATAAGGGTTTTTGTGTGTGCATGTGTGTGAAGCTGGGTTTTCTCCTCCCTCCCTTCTCCTCTTCTTGTTTTGGTTTGTATTTGTCATTGAACAGAGCCCTCCTACCCAAAAAAAATCTTCAGATTTGAGTGATTACAAATACTGTTGAATTGCTGGCTGGCTGGATAATGTTTGGGAAATGTATAGTACATTCCTGTGCATTTCTGTTTACTATTCATCTGTAGATCCATTGAGGTTATGTGATTCATTCCCTATTAAGTAGAGATAAGATTATAGTCATTAAGTCTTAGGCAACTTAGTCTTAGATTATTATATTTAGGACTGCTATCCAAGTTATTGATCTAAGATCTTAATAATATATCTACTGTAAATCAAATAGCTTTTATCTGGTATTTTATTACTATGATTAAATGCTTTTTTGGAACATTCTTCCTCTAAAAAAGTTCTGTCTTGGATATTTTTGCACTGCAATTCAGCGTGTGTTGCTATACTACATATACTAAGGTACTTATTATAGTAAGGTGTTCTAAATTCCTACCCTTTCTGTACTGACCCACACTCTTGGATTGCTATACACTATATTTGACTTAAACTATTTTTAACTGACCTTATTCTTTCATACTAATCAGTTGAAAAAGTAAAGGATCTGCAAGCTCTAGTAATCAAAGTCAAGAAACATAGTAAAAAAAAATAAGACTAACATTAAATTAAATATAAAAAAGACCAAATACATGCAAAGATTAGTCTTAGAATTAACAATGAAAACATCAAGCAATAGATAGCTTCTGTGTTTTACTATCAACCATCAACATCAAGGAACAAGCAGTGAAGAAATATGCTGCACACAAGCTAAGTGAAGGCCTTAGAAAAAATATTCAGATACAGGGTGGTATTTATAACAATCAGAATAGTCCAAGAAATGATATTCCCTATGACACTTTATGGAAACCAAAACTGGACTTTGAAGAACCATGATAGAAAGACTATTAATGCTTTTGAAATGAGTGTGGTGGTGAATGTGGTTAGGATGCAGGGCTGACAAGCAGCAGGGTTGCTTTCTAGATCTGGTGCTGCCATGTGATGGAATGAGTTCTCATCACTGGCTTGAGGTCTTGCCCACCCAGCAGTTTGAAAGTGGGTGACCACGAATAGATAGGTAGGTACCACTTTGGTGGGCAACTTAATGGGCAACAGTGATGTTACTGGCTAATCCTTTCAACCCAGAAGCACCTCAGTGCTTCCAACTTGAGAGCAGGCAAATGCTTTTGATGTTGGTGTTAGAGAAGATTCCTTAGAATATCATAGACAGCCAAGAAAACAGACATCAAACAAATCAATCAAGAGTTCTCATCAAGGCACACATAAGCAGGCTCATATTATTCTACTTTGGACACATTACGCAAAAACCTAGTTCTCTAGAGAAGGTTCTAAGGATGGGAAAGTGGAAGAATAGAGAAGAAGTGGGGAATCAGCAGCAAGGTGGATGGATTCAGTAACAGAAGCAACGGGTATTCTGTTGGAAGACCTGAAAAACTAGGTCACAGTTTCTTGTCATGGAGAAGATCTATCTATGTGTTGTTAAGAGTTGACACTAACCTGATGGTATATAATAAATTTATATTCTTTCATAATGTTGCTTCAACAAAAAGAATTGTATCTCCAATATTTTACTGTGAATTTTAATTTATTACATTAGATAAACATGAATTTTTATTTGAAACTTCATCTCTGCTTTAGTCAGACTAATAATGAAAAATTTATATAATTCGATCATTCAGTTTAACTGGTAATATCATCTTATTTTCTTTTTGCTATGACATGATACAATATATATATATATATATAT
>NW_015387274.1:85857-88886 GCF_001527695.2 Protobothrops mucrosquamatus | reverse complement strand
CTCCCTATAATTACTCCCTTGACTCTGCTGGCAAAGAGGGGAAGAGAACCTGTGGCTCAGTGACTAAATCACTGACTAGTATGTATAACTGCCCAGGTTCGAATCCCATAAAGGGTATGGCTAACTGATGAAGGCAAAAAAGCCAGAAATGGTCCATCTTAGTCTCCCAATTTAATTCTTTACTCTTTGTCAGAAAAAGTTGGATATATATATATATATATAGGGAGTTCAGACAGATTGGTCTGATTGTGAACACCTTGACATTTTCAACTGCCATACTGCAGTTTACTCTTTTTACAATATCTCTTGCCTTGCCGCCCCCAACTAGGGGCATAGAGCAGGCTCAAGTCGCAACTGCGAAATATTTTTATATCCAAATTTCTTTGGATATATATATATATATATATATATATATATATATATATATATATATATATATATATATATATATATATATATATATATATATATATATATATATATATATCAATTTTATTGCAAATATCTTGAAATTACCACGAGAATACACAGCGTAAATAACTTAAGCCTGATCTATTTACAAGTGGAAGTATTATAGATTTAGGATTAATGGCCCAACAGCACTATACATGTAAATAGATAATGTTATGATTTGAGTACACAAGACATCAGAATAGAAAGGCAAAATATAAACACGGTACATACAGTAATAAATAGTATTTATATGTAATACATGTTATGTCTAGTAGACTTTATTATCAAGTAACTGTCAACACAATTGTAGTCTTTAAAATCTATATACCTGGCCTCATTTGTACATATTAAAATTTCCCAATTCAAACTATAGAATCCCCAGGTGAGAAATAAATTTATATATTTATGTCACATGGATTTCTTCCTCTTGTAGTCTCTTTCTGACTCCTTTTTTAAATTAAAGATGATAATTATGGTAAAAGCCATATTTGGGGCTTATGTATAGCAATTGTACAGGTTGTAAAACACATGAGTTAGGGCAAAGGAATAAAATAAACAGAAGCTTTCACGTTCTGAACCACTACACCCAAAGTGTCTGCTGGAGCCCCTTTGCTTTCATCAAATTGACTAAACAAGAGTCAAATTGCAAACTCCCTTCTTTCATACATGCCTGCAATGTCCTCATCTATGTTCAAAAGGGATTAAGCTTGCATATCAAAGGAAAGATGTTAATTTGGTCATTTGACTCTCCCAGCAAACACCTCTGATTCACTCTAGAAAACAAGGGACTATAATGATTGCCTTTATGTAGCCAGATTCACAAAAGTAGGCAGCTTCTCTAAAAAGTCCATCCCAAACATGTCATTGTGTTTGCTTCTCCATGTCATGCCCAGCTGTTGAACATTTGTGTGCTGTTTGCCACATGTAGTCAGTAAAAGTACACAAGAAAATGTACCAGATTGCCCACCACATCTATATGCTGAACCTTCCATTTCTTTGGAATTATCCTCAGTGGGTATTATAATACCGAAAACAACAACAAAATCCTGTTTATTTAATTCCTATATACGATTAGTATTTGAATACTGTAAGTAGAATAGAAAAGCATTCAGAACACAGCAGCTTTCTTTTGGTGATGGCAATCAGGCATTCAATGCACCAATAAATCTTCTGAAACGGCAGGCTAGCAGCTAACATAATTTATTTAAACTGAAACCAAAAATGCTTAATTTCATCTTCATGGGGATGTTTTCACAAAGCTTACTATACATGTCTTAGTTGGCATTACTTTTTATCTAGAAAGTCATATTAATCATAAACAATCATAGATTTTGTTCTGTTTCTCGCGTTGATAGGCATTGAACGAGGCAGAGTAACAAACAGGTACTTCTTTATTAAACTTCAACAGAACAGCAAACAAAATGGCTCCACCCCCTTTTATACCTATTGCAAGGGACAGCGTCAGCCAATGAATGCAATGTATTTTCCCGCTCCCGCACATGCTCAGTAAGCCGGAGACAGCCTGTCTGGCTTGGGCAGGCCACATGGTCTGCCCGGGTCTCAGTGCAGCTTTCTGCACCTGCTCTGTCAATCAGAGCCCAGGACATAACAGAATTGATTATTTTTCAAGTAATTTGAGCTCTATGTGAGACTATCCTTGGATAATATCTGGAAGGTTCAGCTGGTGCAGAATGCAGTGCCACAGGCAGATGTGTATGCCCCTAGAACAGCACATAAGCTGCACTGGTGCCAGTTTGCTTCCTGGTCCAATTCAAGATTCTGGTTTTGACCTTTAAAGCCCTTCATAACATGGGGGCAGTTTTATTTGAGGGACTGCCTTTTCCCAATTACATTTGCCTGTCCTATCAGATTCAGCAGAATAGGCATATTGCAGGTCCCATCTGCTAAACAATTATATCTGGCAGAACCCCAGTGACAGGTCCTTTTCTGCCATGGGGCGCTCCTTATGGAATATCATTCCCACCCCACTATGTTAGGCTGACTCCATCCCTATGTTAGCAGGCTTGGGGTTTCCAAAACAATGGTGAGTTTTTGAGGTGGCTCCACTTTTACCATTTGACACTCTCTTCTTATCTTTTTTTATTGTAATATTATGTTTTATGATGATAGATAGATAGATAGATAGATAGATAGATAGATAGATAGATAGATAGATAGATAGATAGATAGATAGATAGATAGATAGATAGATAGATAGATAGATAGATACAGATATGGATACGGATATAGATCTAGATATATATATTCATTGTGCACCCCCAGTCACATTTTGTGAGATGGACAGCTATATAAATACAATGAATGAATGAATAAATTAATGAATGAATGAGTAAATATGCTAAAAATTATGAACTAATAATATGTGAACAGCTGTCTGTGTGGCCAATTAATGTGCCCAGAACAGAGCCAAAACTATATCCCTATTCTATTGATTTTGTGTTTTCCTTCATTTAGGCTAATAATTGGAATCATTGTTCCACTTTAGCACTATACAATTAAGTACTTTGAAAATGATCTACATCAACCTAGCCAGAAGGCAAACAAGTTCCTATGGA
>NW_015387274.1:81509-85643 GCF_001527695.2 Protobothrops mucrosquamatus | reverse complement strand
TAATATGTGAACAGCTGTCTGTGTGGCCAATTAATGTGCCCAGAACAGAGCCAAAACTATATCCCTATTCTATTGATTTTGTGTTTTCCTTCATTTAGGCTAATAATTGGAATCATTGTTCCACTTTAGCACTATACAATTAAGTACTTTGAAAATGATCTACATCAACCTAGCCAGAAGGCAAACAAGTTCCTATGGATGCGGCAGATACTGTTTTTAGGTCAGTGTATCTAATCTGTAGCAAAGAATAGCTTTTCTAATTAGCAACTGAGATATAATCCATATTTAAGAATTCATTTTAGGTCCTGAACTCGAGCTTTGCCATCAAAGACAGCTTGCAGAGTTAAGGCCTGAGGAAATTTGAAAGAAATTAAGCCTTCAATATATATTTTATTTAACACCTAAACATAGTTAAGATAGCCATACAATATTACTTATTTATTTTTAAATCCTGCTGATTTATTTGGCAAACATCCTTACTTTTACTATAGTTGTTTTCCTAAGTATAGCTAGGTTATCAATCACTGGCCATAAATATTTCAGCTAATTGAACTAATAAAGTTGAGTTCATAAACTATTATTTCAGAGATAAGGAACACTTCTAGCAGTTGCCAATTGAATCTGCCGGGACTGAGTTATGTAATCCTTGAAATATGACATGACAAATATAATTCCATTTCAAGCCCTTGCTTAGTTTTGCAGTAGTCAAGGTCAAAGTGAGGCCTCCATCAAATCAATATTATGTTTTCTTCTTTGATAGAATTCTACAGTTTTCTTAGCAACAATATGGAGATGGTTGTTATTTCATTCTTCCATGTTGTTTTTTCCAACTTGGTATTCTCTGGTGCCTTCCCTTTCACATATACAGATTCATCCTCATCCCATGACTTAGGGTAGTCTTCCCCAGAAGCTGAAACTTTCTAGATATGATAGACTTTAATTTCCGTTGTGGCCAGCTGTAAATACTGACATAGTATTTTTTTAAAAATATGTTGGAAATCCTGGGCAACTGGGCAAAAGAAAATGCCACAAGAGAGTATGCATGTTCTGTATACTTTTGAATCCTCCAAAACTTTGTATCATGGAAATTGCCAATACAATGGCAGAAGAAATAAACAGTTCTGAATTTGATTAGTGATCAGAAAGTGTTGTAGGTATCAGATTAAATTCAGAATGGAATAATAGGATAAAAAAATAACTAAGTATCTATTTTACAGTAATACAACAATATTTATGTTACCAAAGTCATATTTTTGTGTATTGCACTAGGGGGTGAGGAAAAAGAGTAATACCTTTTCCTAAATGCATTAAAAATTAAAAACAATTTCAACAAGGTAAAAGGTATGGCTGTGTTTCTATGTTTATCCAACCACTGCCTCTCACTGTTGTTTGATGCCACACTCAATATGTCTCCCATCACTAAATACAGTGAAAATATACAAAAGAAAATGTTTCATTTGCCAATGAAACTCAGATAGAGAGGAAGATAACCTACCATAGATGCTTCTGTAATTGCATTATAACTTTGGAAACAGTTGGAAAGCACTGGGAACCCTTTATTCTTTTTGACATGCTGGTCTATCTGAAAGGAGGCAATATCAAATCAACCTTTATTATCAAAGTACAACATGTGTACAATGAGATTGGCTAAGCCTCCCTTCGTGCACCCCCCAACACAAATCACAGTGACAACAAACACACAATCTTATTGCACCATGTGAACTTATTGCACAACGTGCCGGCCCCACAAGTCTATCATACATGGAGTTATTTCCCATTCAAAAGTCTGACAGCCCATGGGTAGAAACTTTTCTTCAGCCTGTTGGTGCGGCTGGCTATGCTTCTATATCTCCTACCTGATGGTAGGAGAGTAAAGAAGTGCTGACCAGGGTGTGAATCATCCCTGAGGATTTTCCTCACTCTTCTAAGGCAGCGGGCCCTGGCGATGTCGTCTAGTGATATCAGGGGACAGCCCACGATGTTTTGTGCTGTGCTCACCACTCTCTGTAGTGTCTTTCTATCCGCAGCTGTCAAGCCAGCATACCACACCATAATGCAATGTGAGAGGATGCTTTCTATAGTGGACCGGTAAAAGAAGGTAATCAGTCGTTGTTCCACTTTGTTCTTTCGCAAGACCCTAAGAAAGTGGAGTCTCTGTTGGGCCTTTCTGGCCACCTGGGTTGTATTGATTTTCCAGGTGAGATCTTCACTGAGATAGACTCCCAGGAATTTAAAGGAGGAAACTCTCTCCACATAGCCACCCCCCCCCGATGTAAAGTGGGGCGGGTTCCTCTCTTTTCTTCCGGAAGTCTAACACCATCTCCTTTGTCTTGCCGATGTTCAGGTGCAAGCTAAATCAGCTAAATCAAGAGAACCACTTTCAAATAAGCTTCTTAGATGAGCATCGATTGAAATCAAAATCATTTTGCTTACACATTATGAAAATAAAGATGAAAGGCTCTAGGTAACATTTAATTGTGGCTGATTCCTGGTTTAAGCAGCCAAGAAACAAGTATGAAAACAGCATCCTCTCCTTCCAATTACAGCCACAGCTTGAGTCAGTTTGGTACTCATCTTCATGGCAAAGGTAAAGTCAGTCTAGATTGCAGTGCCTGAAGACCTAACGTTCAGACTGTGGTGCCACATGGTAGTGTTTGAAAAGCAGTCTTCAGATTAACCAGACTGTGCTTCAGTAAAGAACATTGTCACATACTGTATCATTTAGAAATAAGTAGTTTTCAATGCATGGGCAGCTGCTCAGCCCATCTGTGCTTAGTTGCCATTAATTGGGTTTTATGTCAAAACACCTTTGTGGTAAATTGTCTTAAATATATAATTGGAGTAGGTGTTGCTCTTGTGACAGGTGTATTATTAAGCCGCATGTTCCTTCATATCCTGACCATAGGAACAACCACTTTACCGACTTTCTGTTCCGCTATCTCACATACCTGAGACAGAAGTAAGGCATGCAGATTAAGAAAAATAAAGCACAGGATTAAAATAGAACTGCATTTTTGATTTTCCATCTAACACCTTTTACGTTCTTCTGAAGTCAACCACTGTAGTTCCACTGCTGGCAAAAAAAAACCCTATGCTAGTTTATATCAGTGTAGAGTGTGATTATTTTTCGACCAACTTCATGTATATCGAATTTGATTTTCCGAACTGAAGTGGGGTATTACTTCAATTACAAAAAGAAAGAAAGAAAGAAAGAAAGAAAGAAAGAAAGAAAGAAAGAAAGAAAGAAAGAAAGAAAGAAAGAAAGAAAGAAAGAAAGAAAGAAAAAGCCCTCATCCTATGGAAGGATGTTATATAGGCATTTATTTAAGGGGAAAAATAGTCTATTGACATTCCTGCTACTCTGTCAGAGCCAGAAATAGAAATATGGTAGAACATGATGTTTTGTTTTTTGTTTTCGCTCTTCTCCCAAGCTCATATTCTGTTATTGAAACCTTATGAAAAAGATTCAGCAAAAGCTGGCATTAGTACATAGGACTGAAACTGAAACTGAGGGGCCTTGTCTCCTAAGGCCGTGGTGGCAAATCTATGGCACGCATGCCACAGTTGGCACTGAGAGCCCTCTCTGTGGGCACGCGCGCCGTCGGCCCAGTCCTAGGCCTTCAGCTGGGTTTTATAAAACCTTTTTGCTTTAGGCCTCCGCGGCCGTGTGAAAAAAAAAGATTCAATCAATCAATTTCATTTTTTCGCGGGAAAAAAAAAGATCTCGCAAAGTTGGAATTGATTGATTGAACTTTTTAGTCCCACCCAGTCTGCTGTTACCACCGCAGCCATGCCTACCCAATGGGCCATGCCCACCCAATTGGCCACACCCACCCAATGGGCCATGCCCACCCGGCACCCAACGGTACATAAGTGGGTTTTGGGTTGCAGTTTGGGCACTCGGTCTCTAAAAGGTTTGCCATCACTGTCTTAAGGCAATGACCCCCAAACCTTTTGGGTACCAGGGACCTATTCAAAGAAGAGCAACTAAGATGATCAAAGGCCTGGAGACTAAAACATACAAAGAACGACTGCAGGACTTGGGTTTGGCTAGTATAAAGAAAAGAAGAAATAGGAGATACATGATAGCAGTATTCCAGTATTCGAGGGGATGCTACAAAGAAGAGGGGGTCA
>NW_015387274.1:69316-80999 GCF_001527695.2 Protobothrops mucrosquamatus | reverse complement strand
TTCTATTCTATTCTATTCTATTCTATTCTATTCTATTCTATTCTATTCTATTCTATTCTATTCATGGCCCAGAGGGAACATGGTTTCACATGCTGTCTGCATTCCGCAGATGGTTTTCGCTTGTTTGTGTGGCCTGGGTGGGGACTTCTATCCTAAGGCCAAACCAAGAAATACATCCAAATAGCGAGTGAGAGCTTATTGAGCCTGAAGCAATGTTTGTCTCTGTTAGGATCATGCTCTAAATAGTTGGGACCATTTCAAAAATGGGAGGCATTCTTATCCATTGAGTGGTCATATCTTCTTGATGTTTTCATTACAAAATAATGAAAAAATAATTATGTTCCCTTGGTGGATTATGTGGATTACATCAAGAGGTCATTTGTATGATGTCAAATAGAATTACATGACTTTTCAAATTTGAATCCCATCATGAGAAGCCATAAGTACAAAAGACATACATAATTCTTTTACAGGATGGATTTATAAAACTGTTGTGTCTACTAAATATAAGGTGAATGTATTTTCATGGTGTTTTTTCTTGGTTTTTTTTTCTTTGTCATAGTTGAATTATTTTACTTGATAATAAAGTCTGTTTTGTGTACAAGAAAAAAAACTTGACTAGAGCACTCTAGTGGTTTCTAACAATAAAATACAGTTTTTGATAAGCTAGAACATGTAAGATGTTTCTAACAATAAAATACTGTTTTTAATAAGAAAGTCTATTGATTTGACCAGTTTCTGAAAATAAGTACTGATTTGAGCAACAAAAGAGTTTAATTGGAGTTATGAGACAAGACATAAAACTAAAATGTTTTGGATAAACATGACCTGATGCAGCCTTTTACTTCATCCCACTAAGCTGCTTTTGGAAATAAAATAATTGTTTATAATTAGAAGGTAGTCATTGAATAGTTTAAACAATAAATAATGAGAAATGTTATGTTGGCTTCATTACCTTCTCAAGATATCAGTTGCTCATGAAAACCCATCCAAATCTTAGATTATCCCAGGCTTTCTGACATTTCATGGTTAAGGTTTTTGTTCTTTATCTGGATCACTGCAACCCATTTATTTCTGATTATGCTGATCGTAGTCATGTAACAAGGAATTCCCGTAGAGGGTGTTACATGTTAATTGTAAAGGAAAAACCAAAAAATTAGGTTGATTTAATTTTACTTCAAAATATTTATCTACCAGCAGCTATATTTTCTCTACACCCTTTTAAAAGGTCAATTTTCTCTGCTTCCTACATGTTTTTCTGTCTTTATTTCCCTAATTCATATTTACTAGGATGCCCTTCCAAGATCCTTAATTCAGAATGTCCTCTGTATTCTAGTTTGCCAGAGTTATAGGTGGCTGTCAAATGATAACTATGGAGAACTGAAAATTAGTTTTTATTTATGTAGACCAATAATTCTTCCTGGGACATTTCAGGTTTTTTTCATTCATACAAAGAAGTGTGTAATACAGTATATTCATTTTGCATAGTGGACTTTTCTTTAATGTCTTTGAACTGTCCTATACTGCCATCACTGAACTGAAATTAATTTGAGGCTACAATAGACAATATCTAAAGTAAACAAAAAAGATACTTTATATTTTCATGTTTTGGTAATCCCAGGGGAGAAATCCAGTCTAAGAACTTGAAAATGACTGTGTACTATATAAGTAAAAATGTGAAACTTTCCATTCAATATGAACATATGTTATAGCAAAGGAATAACATTAACAGGAATCACTTTAAGGGATAGCAAATTTTAACAAGCATGATCTATTAAAGATATACCATGACTGCATTATCTCCATCACATTTCAGTCACAGAATATTTTTTTAAAATGTATATATCAAAATCCACAGTGATCTAATAATGATCTTTGCTTCTTTTCACCAAGAAATCAGGAGTTGTCTTTGCTTCTTCTGTATAAAGAAGAGTAGATTTATTTCCCAATGTTACATAATTATTATACATTATAAGATAACTAGGTCAAAAATAATCTCCAATGAAAACTATAATAATACTGACTGAAAGTGAGATTTTCAATCCATGTATACCTAAAGTAGTGGATATAAGGATGGTGAATTCTATATGTATATGTGCCTTTGAGTCAGTATTGACTCCTAGAGCAGTGGTTCTCAACCTTTTTAATGCTGCGACCCCAACCGGTCGTAAGTCGAGGACTAAACCGGTCGTAAGTCGAGGACTAAACCGGTTGTAAGTCGAGGACTACCCAACTGGTCGTAAGTCGAGGACTTTCCCTGCCCGGGAGCGCCGTGCATGCATGGTTCTGCCCCCTGCGCCGGCCAAGGCGTAGCTGGCAAGTGGCAGAGACGGAGCAGGCCGACCACCAGCTGGCCCAGCCCAAGGGAGGTAAGGCACCCGCTGGAAAAGGGGAAAAAAATGGCGGACAAAAAAAATGGTGGACAGCCTTGCTTGGCGACCCCCATGAAATGGTCGATTGACCCCAAATGGGGTCCCAACCCACAGGTTGAGAACCACTGTCCTAGAGGCTTCTTAGACAAGTCCATATATTTTTGTGGTAAGATTTCAGAGATGGTTTGCCATTGTGTTCTTCCTCAAGCTGAAAGAGATGTCAGCCACTTGACTTTGTGCATATGACAGACTAGAACTCACATCTCCCAGTTTCTAACCTGATGCCTTAATCACTTCACCAAATTGTCTCTAATAAAGTTATTACTAACTGTACCTTATTACCCATATTTTGGAAGCCCAACCATTTCCATTATCAGCCAGGAGGCTTGCCTTATAAAAGAGAAAAGCATAAACATTCATTATGTTACTCTCTTTAGAATTTAAATGGAGCGTTGAGGGAGATCAAGAGAGAAAGTGATCTAAGGCTCTGAGACTGAAGAGCAAACATTTTGTCTCATTAATTTTTTAATGCTGCTAATAACATTAATGATTTATGCTTGCTGCATTTAATCAATTAATAAAACATTGACAATGGATGTACCAAATAATCACTTAACATAATAATTTGAAGAGAGAGAAAGGGTGATGTCCTGACACAGGAATGCAAACATATATGTAAGATGATAAGAAGCATGTACCAAATGAAGTCAAAAGTTTACTATAGTATATTATACTTACTATACTATACTTACTATACCATCCTCTTTCATTCAAAGACTGGGCAGCTACTGATAGCAATCTCCCAAACTCAAGTATCTCTATGGACTCACAAGAGGCACAGTGGCCTAGAAGTGAAGATGCTCATCTCCCAGTTGGGAGACTGAGAGTCGACAGATGTTTCTCTATTAGGGCACAAATAAAAAATATCTGCTGTGAATTCTGTGTAGGCATCAGGAATGGCATCTGGCTAGTAAACAGTTCCATTCAGTCATCCTTATGTCACTCCAGTAAAAAGGGATGAAAGGGTCATAAAAAAAGATTTCTAGGGACTTACAAATTGTTTCAGACTTTGGGGGCCCCCTCTTATATTTTAACTTTCTTTCCAAGGACCATGTAACCCTAGAAACAAATACTGCATGTTGAGTTGATTTAGTCATACCCAAAGAATGAACAATTATCAAAGTGCAAAACCAATATATGAAGGAAAATGTGGGAGGAAGGAAAAATCCAAGAAAATGATGGATAAAATTGATAGGACTGTATGAAGCAATGTATGGACATGATTTGAGGCAAGATTGGTTTTCAAGGATAGAAAAAGTGTAACAAATTTGTTTTAAAAAAAGAATTTGTTAGATGCTCTTTTCTTATACCTTCTGTCTTGAATCTATTCTGCTCACTAGCTTCTTTTTCCAGGCCATGCATAATGTTGTTTACCCTGAAAGGGAATAGCTTCAGTGTTAGGTGTTTATGTCTGTGAAAATATTAATGAAAATGAATCTAAATATCTACCCAACTTAATAAACCTACTTCAGCTTGAATGTACCAATACACAAAAAGATGAGTCAAAGTTGTCCTCTTTAATAATTTCTCTGACCATGTCCCTGTCATTTTTAGAACCTCTTTCTCCAAACTACAGAAGTTAATTAAAAAAAAAATCATCATTCTCCACCCTTGAAACAGAGTATACGCTGCAACTGAAAGTCAAATATTGTACACGATATTGGACATTTCTACTAAAATTGTCCATTTCTGTTACGGTTATGAAATGCATTTGCAGAATGCATTGGTATGATTGATAGTTTCCTGTGCGTGCATGCACAGCCAATTTCATTTCATTGGTAGCCCTAGAGGAAGGATGGTTTGTCTGTGGTCATGCACAAATAATTGTGTAGCCCTCAAAGCATCTGAGCCTTCTAGAGGACACTTTCCTTGATACTTTCAAAAGAGATCTTTTAATTGCATCATGTTTTATAGATAATCCTTTCAAACATTTTGCACAATTCTATCACTATAAGTTTCCGTAATCATACTAATTAGCTAATGTGGTGGAAAACTGGGATGAAGACTAAGAAGTTTGTGTATTACATTACAATATATACTATAGTATGGTAGAATAGATAGAACCTGGAAAGATCCAGGTTCAATTACAGAATCTGCTACAGCTGACAATATACTGTTGCTGTTCTGAGAATAAAATTGGGGAAAGGAATGTAATGTGCTTGTATTCCTAGAGGACAAGTATTTTCAAAACTAGAGAAATCAATACATACTTTCATTCAATAGAGAATTGCACTGTGGACTGTTTTAATCTAACTTGGATGAAGATGAATATATGTATTCCAAGATAATGTTGTAGGATTCAATCTGGGTCAGTCACCAAGACCCAGATTGTTTCGTTTTCCAAGCTTTTAGACTCATGCTGGAACCCATCTTCAGGAAACTTCTCTCTGTGCTTTGGGCTATTCTTTGTGCAGTATTTATATGGTGCCTGTTGTTTTAATCTAGTTGTTTCCTCACCATTGTCTATTAAACTAAAGATTATAGTAATGGTAAGCTTTTTTGGGGGGGAGCCATAAACTGTACAAGCTACTTATTCACCATGTTTGTACTTTGAGGTAGGCTGAATCAAGGAACAAATACCACAACTATATTAAATCTTGAAAGCATGTCTTGAACCTTCACTGCACCTTTTTTAAAGACACTAAGATCAGACAGAAAGTCTCTTTCTCATTCTTTCAACATTCCCAATTGTTTCATCTCCCCCACATCCTTTGGGAGACCAAAGCTAAATTCTTCCATGCATTATTAAGCAAACTGTTAAATGATAAAATGCACAGGATTTATCCCCCCAGTTGAGATAAAATTTTACTACTATGTATGTTCCACTTTCTTTACATTCACAGCAATGAAGCACATAAGATGGATGGTCTTTCTATGAATAGATTTGGCAGAAATATATATGGAGAAATTGCTTTAAGAATCTTGGCTTTAGATGACGAATATTATCAGCTTGTTTGTACACCATATTTTTGGCTGGTTGTAATTTGCCATTGTTTTTCAAGCTCCACCGAGCTAATAAACTTCCCTTACAGTACGGTAGTAATTGGAAAAAACAGAAGTTCAGCTATATTCCACTGGTGACAGGAGTTTCAGCCCTTTTAATAAAAGTTCTCATTTTTCTTACATTCTGAGTCATCATAGAAGATGAAACTGCTAGAATGGATATCTGATTTCAAA
Organism: Protobothrops mucrosquamatus; assembly: GCF_001527695.2. Classification (NCBI taxonomy): domain Eukaryota; kingdom Metazoa; phylum Chordata; class Lepidosauria; order Squamata; family Viperidae; genus Protobothrops; species Protobothrops mucrosquamatus. The sequence continues at coordinate 75,390 of NW_015387274.1, read as the reverse complement.
TTTGCTCAGCAAACCAAAGTTAACAGTATTCTGATATAAGACATTTTGCTCCCTCCCCCATGTAGAATCACAGGCCATGGTGCCAGGCCAATACTCAAAGAAGGAATCTAAATTAAGGCATTTCCTGACAGATGATACTATAGTCTCTGCTTGAATATATCCAGTCGGGGATAAACCACCAGCTCTCTAGGTAATTGGCTCCACTGTCAATTTGCTATTGTGGGATGGTGAGATTTTTCTTTCTTTCTGACATTTGGTTGGAAATTCCATTCTGTAACCTAAATCCATTATTCTGTTTCCTGCATTCTGGAATGGTAAAGAACAAATCATTATGTTCTGCTGGGTAGCATTCTATCAGGAACCTGAAAAAACAGAGTTTTATATTCCTGCTCAGTTTTCTTGCCTACCCTATATGGAGCCCCTGTTCTGTGTCCTGTTCTGTAGTGTTGCTTTTAATTCTTTTGAGAGTGAAGAACCTTTTTCTTCCTCATGTCTCTTTTTTCCAGATTGAAGTGGCGCAAATTGTATTTTGCAGCTCTTCCTTTCGGTTGCAACTTTCATTCACTGGGCTCAATCCTTTGCTTGTTTAATTTTCCTATGGAAAATTCATCTTTTTCTTCCAGCTAAAAAGTGGATACAGGTAAATCCTCGACTTACAACAGCTTGTTTAATGACCATTCAAAATTACAGTGGCACTTTAAAAAGTGACTTATGACTCTTTTCACACTCACAACCATTGAAGCATTCCCATGGTCAAGTGATCAAAATTCAGATGCATGGCAACGGGTTCATATTTATGATGGTTGCAGTATCCTAAGGTCCCGTGAATAGCTTTTGTGACTTTCTGACAATGGGCAAGTTGGATTCACTTAACCACCATATTACTGACTTAACAACTGCCTTGATTCACTTAACAACCACAGCAAAAAAGATCATAAAATGGGGCAAAACTCACTTAACAAATGTCTCACTTAACAACAAAAATTTGGGGCTCAATTGTGGTCGTAAGTCGAGGACTACCTGTACTCACTGGCCCAATCCTCTCAAGCACTACTGCAACCTTGCATTTGTTACAAATATATACTCTACTGCTTTCAGGCAAAAATATAAAAATAAGCTTTGAAAATTACAGCTGCATTGCCATTCATCTTCATTTCTATTTCTTAAGACACCACCAGGAGGGAGGGAGAGAGAGAAAAGGTTTTATTTATTCATATTCCTTTCTCCAGTTTTCAGTTTAGCCACGGATAGGAGAAAATTTAATAGGAATCTCTGCCTCCAAACTCTATTTCCAGATGTCTGTTGGTTTTGCTTTTTATCCCATCTATTTTCTCCGCAACACCCTCTGCTTGCTCAACAGACAGCAGTGGTTTAAATTTGCAGAGTGGGTATCCACAATTTTGAGGATAAACCACTTGCAATTGTCAGCTGTACAAGAGATGATCTTTTCACCCCTCCTAGTTGAACACAGTTTCTCAGAATATGTAGCTTCTGTCTTCCTTGTCTCTACCTCCTATAGAATTAGGCTGCCAAACACCCATTTGCATTGTAGATTTCCCTGATTGCTCACTCAGTTCACCTAATAAAACAAATTCTGTTTTTAAATGGCTAAACTCTAGTAACATACTTTATGTCATGTGTCTGATTAACGAAACACTTCAAAGAACTTTCAGGCATTTTTTTAACCTAAAAAGCTTTTATTAGTATTACAGAGTGTCAGCACAGCATGGTGGATGCTAAGATCTGAATTTCCCTTCCTTTGCACATAACATTCCAGTCATTTCCCCTCTCCTATTTTGGGGTCATGATTCACATCTTCCAATTAACTTGGAGGGCAAAGATTCACTTCCGTTCTTCTTCCCGGGCTTTCCTTATTTTCTCCTCCCCTTTCCCTGTCACCTGATTTAACTCTAAAAATACCAGACAGTTCTGCATATATTGTCAAAGCAAGAATATTCAATATTAGCAGCGTTAACACTTTAGTTTTACAGTGGGCTTTATACATGTAGTTTGAAAGTTATCCATAATCTGTAAAATATGTTCACTCAATTAATAGTATGCCTGTCTGTTATCTTTCTCACTTATCTCTTTGCCTTTATAAATATGTATTCTAATTCATTTAAATAGATATAACTGATATGAATGAAAGAATATACGAAATAGCATTTTTATCATTCAATATTTACAGAAGAGAACATCATCTCTAAATTATTCCTGTGAATTTGCTATTCAGTACATAGAGTGTCTGTGAATCACATTCCCAAATGAGAAGGTTCTGATATTTTTAAAATTCATATTGTACCTGGTATTAGGTTAACATTTTCAGTTATTTCCATTTTTTGTATTTGTCCTTTTTGACAATTTGGAACTAAGGAGAAACCTTCTAACAGATAGAACAATTAACCAGAGGAACAGCTTGCTTTCAGAAGTTGTAAGTGCTCCATCACTGGAGACTTTTAAGAAGAGACTGGAAAGCCACTTGTCTGAAATGGTGTAGGGTCTTCTGCTTGGGCAGGGGGTTGGACTAGAATACCTCCAAGGTCCTTTCCAGTTCTATTCTGACTGATTGATTGATTGATTGATTTTAATATGTCAATAGACTAATTTGTCTTTTTACTTATGCTATGTACAGCATACTACAAATGATATAAGGTGATTGAGAAGAAAAAGGGGGCCACAAAATGGAAAATGCTGATCACAAAGTGATCCTCTTTGTGACTAAAGCTGTGCCTAACCACAATATTTGTTCAAACTCAGCCAAGCAGTGGACTGTTTTTTTTTAAAAAAAATCTCATTGGATAAATGCATAAGCCATGGATACCATTAATGTTTGCCCCCCACCATTAAAAACTGATTTTGCTTTGAAATTGATTCTTCCCTTCCCTTTTCTGTAAACAGTGAGGATAACTGCATTTGAAAGAATGACTGTAGCATTGTTACTTCTGTTGCATTCTCCTCTATTGGTATTTCCCTTTATACACAGCACACATGCTACTGAAATCAGATTTATTAGTTGGGTAGCAAAAAAACAATATATTTGGCATTATCTATTTTCTTAAACAAGCATACCAATAGACACCTAACAATGACAGCCATTCTTTGAAATTGCCCAATTTAGATTCCATTTTTGAAATTATTGTGATATATCTCTTTGTCTGAGATAAATTTCTAATGGTAGCCAACTAACTTGATGTCTGGAAAGAGAATTTGATGTTACAGCCTGAATATGTGCATGTGGAGCAGCTGAGAGGGCCTTTTGATTCCTGTGGTTCTCCTTCATAGCATTGTCTTCATGTAAAATCTAAGAGAGCAACAGAAGGTGGATGGACCTGAAGACACAGACAGTGAATAGCGTGACAGCTATTCACTCTCCACTAAACCCTTTCATGCATTCAGTGAACATGTGAACAGGACTATAATGTGTCAACAAGTATGTATGTATAGTAATTATTTTTCAAGCTTAAATATGAATGCATGGTATGTACTTTGTTTAGCATGCAGAAATACTAAAAAAGGGACAGAGAAAGGATTTTGTTGCTGCTCTCAATCATCATCACCTAATTTGTGCAGATTGTAGACCCTCTTCTTCCTCTCTTTCTGACTGATTTTTAATTAGATGAATCATGATGCACACATGCGTGCATGCGCGCGCGCACACACACACAAATATCTCCCTGAAGTGAGGAGATCAGATTATATATGACTGTATAACAAAATGAGAAATAACCTTTAACCCCAACTGTTCTCCCTTAGAGCATGTTAAAATATTAGAAATAAAGATTTATTCCAGCATTAAATATTCAGTGTAGGAAGAAAAATGCTAAGAGGCAGAAGAAATTAACATCTGGTTCCATACACTATTTTTTAACATGTGTATATCTTGATTTTTTTAGGATTAACTATTTATTGCATATTCTCAATCATATATACATATGATATCAGCCAAACTATCTTAGCTGCCCTGTTCACTTATAAATCCATAATTCTGCAAAGCAGTGGTACAGGTAAAATACTGAGAACTTTGCAGTTTAATAACATCTTAAAAAAATGGCATCATTGCAATCTTACAACATGCCACTGCTTTTGAAGTCTAAATTATTTTGCTTCCTGAAACAGCTTTAATCCTTCTGCAGACATTCCAGCCCTGTATAAAATTCTCATTACCCTCAACCTACCTGTGATACTGGCTAGCTATAAAAGGGTCAGATTAAACTGAACCATTACTACCGATATGTCAAAATAATGTCACTAAGACAGGCACACCAGAAATAGAAACTAATTATATTGTTGAAGTTCAGACTTATTAACATATGCAGATTGTCTCTAACCAAATCTGCTGGGTCAATGTACATAATAATATCTCATGTATTTGTTGACAAATATAGCTGAAGACCTTGAAGGCAAAGAAGGAGCAGGAAATAGCACTGAGGCAAGGAACTTAAACAATATGTTTTTATTTACAGTAAGTACTAACACTACTTGAAAATGAGATGAACATTAAACAGGTATTTGATAGAGCTCTAGTCTCTGAATAATTTTATATCTTCCATTCAATTCCTTCCACAGAAATTATTATATGTTAATCACTATTCCAGAAGTTGAGAATTTGATAGATTCAAACTATTTGACTGCTCACTTGGTATGCAGGTCATGTTCAGTCAAAAGTATGACTGATATAGCTGCCATTTTACTAGGGTGCCACCCTCTTTAATTATCAATCAGAATGCCTGGGTAAGTGCAATGCCTTGAGAATAGCTTAAGACAAAGTAGTTAATCAGAGTCTTCTTGGGTGACAAGGGTATACAGGTTGCTCATTAATAAGCTCAGTTATTCGTTGTCTTTACATTAGTAAAGCTACATTATAGTGATGTAGATGAATTAACCATGACGTTAAAGAGACTGTGCCTTCATCAGTTTTTGAGAGATCTTAAATTAGGATATATTAAATGTTAGTAAGACAGTTCCTACCACTTAATTCTCAAAAAAAGCAAAACAATGCCAACCATATACATTAGATAAGAAACAAAACTGATTTTTAAAAGATGATAAAAGCCCCAAAACAAGACAGTAAGGTACAATGGAGTTCAGTCCTTGATTTGCTTACACTTAATGGCCAGAATCTTGCAAAACTAACTCTAGCCTACTAGATACATCCTAAGAGATTCTAGGGTGTGGCTATCCTAAATTTCCCCCCTCCCATATCCATCTTGGGTCTCCATGGTCTCTTAATCTGTGTCTCTTTCTGGGAAAGCTCTGAGTTGGCAAAATACTCCCTGTCTGTTACTGCAAGTGCACATATAGTAAATTTGGAGTTGCAGTCCAACTGTTCAATCAATTTCAATAAATATAATCTGTCCAATCAATTCAATCAACGCCAACATTTTATTAACAGTTGTTCCCTTGGTAGAAATATGTATTTTGTTTCATGTTTTTCATTTATTTTGCACAATTTACTGAAGGACTTAAAGTGTTAAAACAAACAATAGTGAAATCAGCACTGTAGATCAAGAAGAATGAAAAAGCAACCCTCGGAGATCCTACCAGTTTTCCATTTAGTAGATTCTTTGAATAAGAAAAGCAGTAGAACAAAAAAGTCAAATACCTACACAATTTGGTTAAAATTATATTTCTGAAATACAGGTACATGGGTCCTTATCTAAAATGATAAATATTATTGAACTCTTTTACTGGCTATGCTTTATAAGTTAGTTTTTAGGACCTCTGAGTTGGTCAGATGAGAGCAATTCCAAGAAGCACCAAATAAGATCCTTCATTTTCCCCCCTTATTCTGATGTCATTCACAGACTCCTGCATAATTACAGAAATCTCTCTGCCGACAATTTCTTATTAAATGCACCCAACTATAGCCTCAGGTAGTATTTTCCTTTTTATATTGCTTCTTTTGCAATCATGTGATAGTATTCCAAACTATTAATTATTTAAACTGTCTTCCAGCATATCTATTTTTAGTATTTTCTTAATACCAGTTTCATCACTTATACAAGGCTAAACTGACTATATATATATATATATATATATATATATATATATATATATATATATATATATATATA